>NC_054377.1:147448793-147508793 GCF_017654675.1 Xenopus laevis | reverse complement strand
TGTATAAACGTAGAAATCCACTAAGCTATATAGCAGGCTCGATTTTTCACATTTTTTTTTTAAATATTTTTTTTTTTCAAATTTTATAAAAATATAATTTACTCCAATTGAGGTGGGACTTGACCTTCCAGCCCTTGAGTTGTCTTCGGCAATCCCAAAACTTTAGTTAAATTGACTAAATCTCACACATTGTTTTCAGGCACAAGAAAAGAAAAAAACGAAACTTTTGCGGTTCGATTTGGCGAGAAACTAATAAGTACCCAAATTTTTTCTGCCAATCAAATGCTCTCCTGTGTTGTTGGAATTGGAACCTTGACTCGAGAACTAATTCCCGGCAATTTAACGGCTGAAAATGAAATCGGCCGCCTCGTAATTGTTACTCTAATAAACTCATGACAGCGTTGTTTGTTTGCGTAATAGAAATGTGATTATTTCTACTAAGCTCATTTTTTATTTTAATTAAGCAAATGCACATATTTTGTTTTATTGGATCTAGGCCGGCTCATGATTAACGGGAATATTGTTTCCTAATTGGAAATAATGTCACTTGCTTGTGAAAAATGGAACACAACTTTAAAAAATTACATACAGGGTCCTACTGGGCCAGCAGAACGCCTGAGTAAATACCCAGTGGGCCCCGGCCCTCGTGGGCCCTCGTCAGCCCAGAACCTCCTGATCTGCCAGCCCCAGTACTTGAAGTATTGAAATAGATGCAGTGCAAAGTGATGAGACATGTGCCAGCACAGTAAGGGGAGGTTGGACATCGGGAGGGGGGCCATGGTGGCTACAGGAGGGGCCTTCATTGCATAGCTCCAGTGGGCCTCCAGTTTGCCAGTCCGATACAGCCCATTTATCAGGCTGCTGGTCTCTCTGTGATGGAATAAAGGCCCAAAGTTTCATTTACAAGGATCTTGTGTCAATACAAGACTTAATAATCAAAAAGCAGTGCCTCTTCAAAACCTGTCCCCAAAGATGAGAAATTATCGATCCTTCTTGTAGCAGAACCCGTATTTATTTTCAATGGCCCAGACCAGATGGCCTTCTCAGTGATCTGAACTTACAATGGTGTTATTACCACTTGACTTTTAGATCAGTATTGACAATGCATTTTGCTATTAGGTTTGGTAACATTTGTGTCTCTGTTTAATAATGGAAGCCAATATTTGTTGACTTATTCTTATTCTTCTGCAGTTGCCATTCTCCTGAAGGATGATTATTTTATCAGTGGAGCTGGGCTTCCCGGCAGGTTTAAAGCGGAGAAAGTGGAATTTCACTGGGGTCAGAGCAATGCGTCAGCCGGCTCAGAGCACAGCATTAATGGCAGAAGATTCCCCGTTGAGGTAAGCGGCAATATAAGAATGGTTATTGCTTCTGGAGAATCGCTCACAGAGAAATAACTCTGCTTTATTGAATGCAAAATCAAAATGTTCTGTTCTGAGATTTCGGGGAAAAAAAGTCCCAGTCCTTGAGGTGTGTGTGATTTATGGCTTAAGAAAAATCTATTGAAACAGTGTTTCTCAACTTTATTCAGTAGTGTTGGCTAAGGAGCCTTTATTTCATGCATGTTGGTAGAATTCGCTCAATCGAAGGTTCTGTCATTTTGTGTTGGTTGGTTATTGCTTTGTAACAGTAGTTCTGTATCCTAGCTTGTTGGTTTGTATGTCAACTCTAGACTGGTGGCTGTGTGGGCAATGTGGCCTAATGGCATGTGTGGGCAACCTAGCCTGATGGCGTGTGGGCAACCTAGCCTGATGGCGTGTGGGCAACCTATCCTAATGGCGTGTGGGCAACCTATCCTAATGGCGTGTGGGCAACCTAGCCTAATGACGTGTGTGTTTGGGCAAACTAGCCTAATGGTGTGTGTGTGTGGGCAACCTTGCCTAACGTGTGTGGGCAACCTAGCCTGATGGCTTGTGGGCAACATGGCGTGTGGGCAACCTAGCCTGATGGCGTGTGGGCAACCTAGCCTGATGGCGTGTGGGCAACCTATCCTAATGGCGTGTGGGCAACCTATCCTAATGGCGTGTGGGCAACCTAGCCTAATGGCGTGTGGGCAACCTAGCCTAATGAGGTGTGTGTTTGGGCAACCTAGCCTAATGGTGTGTGTGTGTGTGGGCAACCTTGCCTAATGTTGTGTGTGGGCAACCTAGCCTAATGTTGTGTGTGTTTGGGCAACCTAGCCTAATGACATGTGTGTTTGGGCAACCTAGCCTAATGACGTGTGTGTGTGAGCAACCTAGTCTAATGGCGTGTGGGCAACCTAGCCTAATGATGTGTGTGGGCAACCTAGTCTAATGGCGTGTGTGTGGGCCACCTAGCCTTGTGACACCTGGTTTATGTTCTGTGTTTCATTACCAAAGACAAAGCACAGAGTGTCACAAGGAACCCGCCATGCTACGGCTCAAATCAGACTGCTACAAGGTTAGTCTGGGTTGTATGTGGATCACTCAGAAACCTTAAACTTGGTGGGCAGATTAACTACTAGTTGCTAAACTGCACTTGAGCAGTTACTAATCCACAACTGCTTTTTTTTTTTTCTATATCTATAGAATGTACTTGGAACAGTCAGTGCAGTGTGTAGAAAGAATATATTGTAATTTGTCAGGAAGTTTGTGGTGTATTGATAGATCAGAGAAAGAAGAGAAGCTAAAGGCCTGTGTTTGAGGAGTATGAGGAGTAACGAGAAGCCATTCATGGGCCCCATGTATAAGCAAGTGAAGAGGAGCCCAGTATTGGTCCCATGTATGAAGAACAGAGGAGGAGCCGTCTATGGCCCGTGTATGAGGAAGTGAAGGGTTGCTGTGTATGATCTCTAGTATACTATTCATCTCTAAATGTTACTAATTTCAAATTGTATAACGATTGCCATGATACCTGTTCTTCATAGCCTCACTCCTGGTGTGACAAGATCCCTGTGCCTCCATACCTACCAAATAAAACTACAGAAGCCTGTAATGAGGTGTCACATACACTTCATTATTAGATAACCTCGGGAAATTGCATCTGCTTGTATTGCCAGTTATGGGCGATTACTGCTACATTTCATCTAGAACTAAATTTGACACTTGGCATCAACCACTTTGCAACAGAACTTCTGCCTTCCAATAATTCCCTAGTTTTGTCTAGTTAATTGCCTTTTTCTCCTTGTCCTTTTGGCCGGCTTTTTTTTTCGGTTTCTTTCTTGGATGCGCTCTTTGTACCAGTGTGCATAAAAGGAGAATTGCCATGAATGGAATTAGACAACCAGATGTGGGCTAAATCTGCAAATGGCTATTTGTTCCAGTGCGCTCGGCCCCAGGGAAGCGTAGAACAATCGCTGATTCCTCACTATTCCGTGCCTTGATGTATAGGAAAGAAATTGGGCCTCATTAAACACTCAGAGCAATACTTAGTGCTGGAATTTCATTCTGCTTCATATGCTCTGACCGATCTCTGTTACTGGACATCTGCTCCAAATATGCTCGGTTATGTACTTATGTTCCTTGGTATTGAATATGAGGATCCCATTAGCATGCTATCTACAGAATTCCGGCCTTGACATCCAGTCTTGGGACAGTTATTTGCTTCTTAATCCCAAATTTGCTATATAATACTGTAGATGCAAATTGTAATCATTGTAAGCTTGGGTAAACACAACCAATCATCAGTCTATTTGGACAGCTATCTGTTGGCTTCTTAACTTCTGGTCACAGGCTGGAAATCCTTGCTAAACTACCTGGGGTTTTCAAGCAATCTTCTAAAGGTGGACATAGACGCACAGATAATATCGTACAAAACAAATTTTCGTACGATATTCTGTGCGTGTATGGTGGGAAAAGAGCCGACCAATATCGGCAGAAGACTTGGACATCGGTCGGCTCGTTGATCGGGCTGGACGGAAACTTTTGATCGGACGCCTTTGATGGCAATTGAAAATCGGATATTGTTAGTGCTAAATCGTCAGATACAGGAAGAATTCTATTGTTTCTCTCTGTATATCTGACGATCCAGCTCTACACGTGTGTATTGAAATGAACGATCTTTCTTGGAAACATCTTTTCCAAGAAAGATCGTAATTGTTACGTCTATGGCCTCCTTAAACGTGATAAATAGATAAACATGTTTCCATTTTTATGTGTCTAGAAGAAGAGTCTTTCCACTTTATTCCTACTTAATGTCTTCTCTGGCTTCTTCATAATGCTTCTTGTAAATCTACCTTCTCATGGTCATCCTTGATCTTTTAGAACCCTCCTGTCTCACTGGTGTTATTATCTCCGAATGGATTAACAGGTGTCTTAGCCTAGTTGTGGGGGGCAAGGGAAAGCACATCATTGAGGTTGTGGCAAGACCTGAATAAACTTGTAATTATGGGAATGAATGATAGTAAAGATAGACAACTTCTCCTAAGATTGCTCACAAATTGTAGAAACTAAAAGGATATTTAGGAGTTATAGAACTTTAATAATAATAAATATCCCCTCCAAGATTTTTTGTTGAGTTCTCTCTCTCTCTGTATACTTCTTTATTGTTCAACTACTGCATTTTGGCAGCTTTAGAATTATTTCCAAAGCCCCTCTGAGATATTATACATCATTCTTTTCATATAAATACTTTTCATATGAAAACGTTTGGGAACCCCTCTTAATTCTTTGGTGTTTTGTTTATCATTGGTTGAGCTTTCAAAGTAGCAACTTCCTTTTAATATATAACATGCCTTATGGAAACAGTAGTATTTCAGCAGTGACATAAAGTTTATTGGATTAACAGAAAATATACAATATGGATCATAACAAAATTAGACAGGTGCATAAATTTGGGCACCCCAACAGAGATATTACATTAGTACTAAGATGAGCTCTTTTTGCAAATGTAACAGCCTCTAGACGCCTCCTATAGCCTTTGATGAGTGTCTGGATTGTGGATGTGGCTATTTCTGACCATTGGTCCATACAAAATCTCTCCAGTTCAGTTAAATTTGATGGCTGCCGAGCATGGACAGTCTGCTTCAGATCATCCCATAGATTTTTCATGATATTCAAGTCGGGGACTGGGACGGCCATTCCAGAATATTGTACTTGTCCCTCTGCATAAATGTCTTTTTATTGTGTTTAGGGTTATTATATCCAACCCCTACGTAATTCAACTTTGTGACTGATGCTTGAACATTATCCTGAACAATTTGTTGATATTGCTCCTCTGAAAACTGTTCCCTGAACTTGACACCTTTAAACCCATTACCCTTTCCTTGACTTTGTCTTCACGCGATCAGAAAATCCACTCTTCGCTCACTCCATTGACTTGATTATGATGATGACTACAATTAAAACGTATTTATAGAGCCAACATATTCCTCAGCGCCGTACAATAGACACCACTCCATTGTATAGAGGGCTTTTATCAGGGGGTACTATGGCAGGGGGGGACTCCAAGATGGAAAAACACAATTGGTGGACCAAAAAATGGGCTGGGGTTTTCGAGAATAAGGGGTCTTTCCATCTTTTGGATCATCGTGTCTCAAAAATACCCAATAGAATTTTTTTGCCACCAACATAGATTTATGATCTTAGTTAACATCAAATGCAAACTATTGTCTTATTATTACAAAGAAAAGGACATAATAAAAAAGAATTGTGGAAAATTACCTTCTCCAATTTTGGAACTTTTCAGATAATGAATTTCATGCAATTTCTGGATTTCAACAGTTAACTTTAAAAGCACAAAATAAATACAATTTCACATTTATCGTTCTTGGTAACCTGTTAATACCAGCCTAATTTATTGGAGAGCATGGGTCCACTTTAGTTTGAGGATTATAAGGTTCTTATCGGGAGCCCCATGAATTGCCAGCTAATTAAAACTAAGTGTACAATATCCATTTTCAGCTCATACATTCACTTTAAGGATCAGAGAAGAGCACCTGAGACCAGACGTTGGCAATCTTCACTCTGTGTATGGCAAAGCCTTGAACAACATGATTAATTCACAGCGGGATCTAAATGCTCAGGCCGCTCATCAGAACATACTAAGCACTCTTTTTGAGGTTGTAGGTTTTAGACCTTTTGCAACTAGGGAAGTTTACATCGATAAGGACAGACTTTATGCATATGGTATGGCATCATAGAGTTGATTCGGGTCCTTGTTTAATGTGCAGATACCTGACTAATACTTAGCTGCAATTCTTCATGGCTGGTTGAAAAAATTCAGTGCAAAATGTAAGCAGTTTAAAAAAAATAAAAAAAATACTATACCGGTATGGGACCTGTTATGCTGGTTTTGCTTCCAATAAGAATAAAATTATATCTTAGTTGGGATCAAGTACAAGCTACTGTTTTATTATTATAGAGAAAAATGAAATCATTTTTAAAAATTTGGATTATTTGGATAAAATGGAGTCTATGGGAGACATTCCGTAATTCAGAGCTTTCTGGATATCGGGTTTCCGGATAAGGGATCCTATACCTGTACCTAAAAGTGGTCAGGGATTCACTGGTTTTAATCAAAAACATCCAGATAAAGCCAATTTTCTGGAAGCATCTTGTACAGACAACCTCTGTAAAAGTCTGAAAACTCTGTTTTTCCCTTAACGACTCATGATGCAACCAGTACAAAGTAACAGGACTGTTTCTGTCTGTTTTATAACCAACAGTTGGAGTGGAGTGTGGTCCACACATTAAGGAGGTTATTTATCAAAATCTGAAAATATCTCATTATTTTCTGAAAGCTACTCCGACCAAATCCGCATGGGTTTTTTCACCTTCTTTATCAGTACATTTTTTCAAAAATTTCCTGTCTGGGGGAAAAAAATAGAATTTTTCAGGTTTGACTTCCGAAAACTATTTTTTTTCTGAGTTTTGCCTAAAAACCACAAAATCTTCGCATTATTGCATGAAACCCAGGGCAGATCAGGATATCACTAACTTGGACTCTGCAGGTCTGAGTTGGAGTACTTTTTTATTTGGACTTTTAAAGGAGAAGGAAAGGTTAAAACTAAGTAAGCCTTATCAGAAAGGTCCATCTAAATATACCAGTAAACCCCCAAAGTAGTGCTGCTCTGAGTCCCCTGTCAAAAGAAACACAGCATTTCGTTCCTTCTATTGTGTACACATGGGCTTCTGTATCAGACTTCCTGCCTTCAGCTTAAACCTCATTGCCCTGGGCAAGAGCATGCTCAGTTTGCTCCTCTTCCCCCCGCCCCTCCCTTCTCTACTGTTATCTAAGCCTAGAGCAGGGAGAGACTCAGGCAGGAAGTGATGTCATACCACATTAATACTGCAGCTCCTATGCTAAACAAACAGAGAGTTTCTAGAGCTTTTTACTCAGGTATGGTAAAACATTCTACAGAATAAATATAGCATTCTAGCTTGCACTATTGCAGCTAATCTATTGGCAATAAAATGCCTCCGTAGCTTTCCTTCTCCTTTAACACCTTCTGGGTTTAATAAATTCTGAAATTCTGAGTTTTAGAGTTTTTGGCATTCGGACTTTAATAAATAAGCCCCATAATGTCCAAAGTAGAGTCCATCTGAAGTCTTCTAACCTCTTTTGTATTGTAATTTTCACCAGTGTTGTCCTTCGTTTTTCATCACATGCTGTCAATCCTGTGACAGTCTACAGATGGAGCAACTAAACTCACATATCTGACACAGCCATAACCTTTACATATTTTAACTAGTGGGTGGAAGTGAGTTAGAGTGAGGTGTCCCACGAAAGTCTTTACTTCTGTAAACCAGACCAGGTTAGCTAAACACAAAATTCTTGTCCGTATCCCTTGTGGTGGAAATTAAGGATTTTTGTAAATGATTTGTAGAGGAGTCAACAATTTTCCCAATGTGTTGTGTAGCAACAAAGCTGAATTCTCTCGGTATTAAAAAGCCTAGCTGTAGATCATTGTAATGATTTATCGAGCTCGATAATTCATCATCAGAATCCTTGACCTTCTGAATGACCAATTTAAACGGAAGGTATAAATTACATTATTAGAGATTTTACAATGTTTTATTTGTGATGTCATAGATTAGAATTTTAGGGGAACCAGCATCCAAATAGCAAGTAGCACGACAACAGATTTAGAATTTTTTGTTGCTGTGCTTAGAATTATTCTAAGACAAAATTTTTTTTAGGTGTTATTTAAACACAGGGTTAGTGATGGGTGAATTTATTCGGCAAGGCGTGAATTTGCAGCAAATTCTCGCGATTCACCGCCGGCAAATAAATTTGCGAAAAAACGAGACACTTCGCACATTTTTCGCCGTTTCAAGAATTTCTCGGGGAATTTGTGAATTTTTCTGCGAAACTCCCCAAATTCGCCCATCACTACACAGGGTCATTGGATGACTTGTGAATGGAACCTTGACTACAGGTTTAGGGCCATAAGATGAATTAGAAAATCAAGTAGATGTAGTAAACGACTAGCATTTGATTGTTGCGCTTGTTGCACGAGGCTTAAGGGGGAGGACATTACATTAGACAGATATCCCAGTTTTATTAGTTGCTGATAATAAATTATTTCCCTTCCAATGAGAAATATATCAATGTAATTGAATCTGTAGCTCATCTTTCAGGACATGTTCTTCATATATTATGTCTATCTTGATATTCCATTATGAGCTGTAATCTATGTTAATGTTGGTGTAGGTCAGTAAGGTGTTGGAGAAATGATCTTCCTATTCTAAATTGCACCTTTTATTGTTTCCTTTTACTTCTTTAAATAATTTCTTCTTTATATAAAGCTTTGACATCTTTGAAGACTTTTCTGTTCACATGATGAGTTGTAATTTGCCTTTGTATATATCACAAGATTGTTTGTGTGTTTTTTTACTCGAGTAATCTAGACCATTGTTGAAGAAAAGTGCTTAATCACAGATATTGTTTGACAGGGCAAGGAAATCTGTACTTAACATTTACCCGTATTCATAAAAAATGAATAATTTAAGTTCAGCAAAGGTTGACATGTCGTACATAGAGGAGAATCACATAAACCAGCTTCTAAATATAATAAGAGTGTTATAGAACCATTTATTTCATAGTTTCAGGCATTTTTATTCTTTTACCTCTAATTATGGTCTCTTAATCAGTGAGGAGCATAGATTTCATTGGGTCTATTCACAGGTTTTATTTACAAGTATTGTTGAGAAGAGCTTCTCCAGCTTAGTAGATTTTATTTTAAAACTGTAACATTTTCTATTTTTCTGTGAAAAAAGAAATATGTCCCGTTGGGGTTAATGCATTGACTCCTCTTGTATCAAATAAGGAATTCAAATGTTTCCTGCTTCTGTAATTGCCTTTTATGAGTAAATGAGCAGAAACCTTGACTCTGGGATGGCAGTGGATGTGATCTACTTAGACTTTGCTAGGGTACCACACAGAAGATTACTGGTTAAATTAACGAATGTTGGCCTGGAACATAGCATTTGTACCTGGATAGAGAACTGGTTGAAGGATAGATTACAAAGAGTGGTGGTAAAAAAAATTTCTAATTGGACCAGTGTTGTTAGAAATATGTTTCTTAGCCATTATTTGATTAACATTGATTTTTGTGGAGATTTTTCTTCTTTGATATTGAATTATTTCAAGGGAAAACTATTTTTTTGCTATGATTTATATTCTACACACTTGGAAATGAGATAACATAATGAGGCAATGAGAAAAATGAGTTGAATTAAAAAAAATCCCCAGTAACATACATGATTGGAGAACATATTGAGGAACATTATCACATTCTATGTGATTGGGTGATAATTGGATGGATCATCCTTCTGTGTAAAATTAAAATGGTCTAAAATGTTGAAAGGGGCAGATATTGACCACAAAAACGTGTTATGCTCAATGGAGAAACGCGGAACAAAAAAAGGTAAATCATTTATTAACTTTAAAAGGAAAAGACCAACCACTGCATTGCTAGAAGTACAAATGTCTTTATTATGCTTGAATTTAATATAAGAAGGATATCTCTTTAAAGGCTAAGTAAAGCCTGAGGTTTTTTCCCTTCTTGGTTTTTCCAGTGCAGCACTGTGGTGGGACAGTGGAGAAACCTTCAAGCATTGCTTCCCTTTATTCAATCTGAAGTATTGGTACAACAACCCACACGGCAGCCTATTGAAATGTTAATATTGAAGTTCTCATTTAACTTTCCTTTTGGGGCAGCAAAGGAAACTGGTATTTGCAGCTAAATTCATCGCTAGCCGTGAGTTAGACGTGTTGCCTTTGGATATCTTCTCAGTTCTATTAAATGATGGTTCCCAAGCCTCCTGTTGTAGGAGATTGTTATGCAGAATGGTGGAGCGAGTATTCACTGAAGTCTTAAACTAATGTACAGCGAGCAGCTTCTAAAACACCAACACATTCCACTAGAATATTTATTTTGAAGCTTTGCTTTTAGACTTTCCAAATATTTGATGGCACTTAAGGAGCACCTGGGCCCATTCATTCTGTTTATTTATTTTTCATTTTTTATATGCAGCATGTCTTTTGTAATAGAAAATGTTTTATCCAGGTATATCTATATTTATTCTACATGGATCTTTTTGAATTTCCCTTTTAATGGGTTACTTTCTCCTACCTTCTGTCATGTTTACTTTTACTAGCTTATTTATCGTGTTCCTTGCATACTAATATACCTTCTTGGTTGACTTCCATTTTATCAGGATTTCTAAACCTTCTTTAGATGGGTCCCTAATTAAATCAAGGAGTACTCTCTGCAATGCAAAATCCTGTTTTAAATTTATTAGGTGTGTTCTTTTAATTACTATTGAATATGGAAATTTCAATGTTGATCATGGTGAAGCTAGATTGCATGAAAACACTATTATAGGGCTCAACCAATGGTCAAGAATACCTGCAACAGACGTGTGGTTGGTTGTTGGGGGAAGAAGTTAAAAAAGCAGTGACATCACTGCGTCAACAATTAATGGCCAGGTATGGAAATTTGTGGATATGTGAGGGAAATAAATGCTGCACCCAGAAAAGGAGTGAGATCTCCTAATAAGATTTCTTATTTAAAAGAGAGATGTCCTTGTCTATCCACTTGTGGTCCAGTGTAGTATCCACCAAGACAAGGGGGATCAAACGATGAATGTATATAGAGATATCTATCATAGGTAGGTGAGGAGCACAGGCGTGAGATCTCTGAATAATATTCCTTATTTAAAAGAGAGACATCCTTGTCTGTCCACTTGTGGTCCAGTGTAGAATCCACCAAGGCAAGGTGGATCAAACGATGGATGTATATAGAGATATCTATCATAGATAGATGAGCCTTTAGTGATTCTTGTTCTAGATTTGGTACATTCAGCATTTTAGGTGGGTTGAGTGTGTACAGGTCTGGCATCTAGCCCGTGGTCACTTCGCAATTCAATGTATAAACATCTCCTGCTTGTGCAAACCCGAATATTACCCCTCAGTTCTTCACCATCGAGCATCACCATTTTTGGCCAGCCATACCAGGCTACAATAGTGAACTGGGTAATAAGGTTTCTGCTCTACCTATGGATATGTCAACATATTTTTTGATGTAACCTGAGGAACCTTGAAGTGATATCTCTGGCTAACCATAGACAGATATCTGACAGTTAGTGATCTTGCTGCCTATCCCTGCCATTTATCACTCTTAGGCTGCATTCCCAAGAGTTAGACTGTAATGACTGAAGACGTTTTTCATTTTGGGCTCCACCTTTAAACATAGCCTATGAAACCTTCATTACTGCTCCAACGTTCTAACATCCCATTATATTTTCCATGCCAGAACATACTGTGACGGAGCTTATTATTTCCTTGAACTTTCTCTGACCTTTTTTAACCACCCATTAATTAAAAAGCAAACGTAGGTGAATCGCCTGCAAGCTTCAAATAAAACTGTTGAATTATTCATGGCGTGTGTACATTGTGATGAATAATGGATGGGGAAAAAAACTGCTGTTCCCCTTCATGGTATGTAAAATCCTTAATGACAAGTTCAAAGGTTTCATCATGGTTTCTTGTAATAAGGGGGGCTGTGGGTATTGGTGACCCAGTTAAAACTATATGTCATACATTTTAGGGTCACACTCTGTAGCAATATAGTGTGTGTGTATATAAATATATAGTGAATAAAGTACCCCCTCTTGTAAAATATAAGGATATTATAAGTTACCGAGGAGTTTCATGACCATATAAAAGTACGAGGCCGAAGGCCGAGTGTTTTTATACAGGTCATGAAACAACGAGGTTACTTCTAATATCCGCATATTTTACAACTGGGGGTACTTTATTTATTATAATACACACATTTCAGCAAATCATGTGACAGAAATGACATCAGAACTCACCGTTTATAACTGATGACATCAGAACTCATCGTTTATAAGGATATAATTTACAGGATATTCATGGCTTTTGTGTATTATATAGTGAATAATGTACCCCCTACTGTAATTTATAAAGATATTATTAGTCACCGAGGAGTTATGTGACCATATAAAAGCACGAGGCCGCAGGCCGAGTGCTTTTATACAGGTCACATAACTCCGAGGTGCTTATAATATATTTATAAATTTTAAGTAGGGGGTACATTATTTATTATAATCTACAGTTTCAAAGTTCAATTTTTATATCCTGTCTTTGCTTTTTACAAAATGCATTACTTTTTTTTTGCTGTAGTCCTCCTTGTTGATTTAAGTACCTGTATTTCTTTTGCTTTCTGTAGATTATTTTGCAGGTGCCTGCTCTGTGTGATGACATTCTGCTGCATCAGAGATGGGGGTGGGGGCAAGGGAAGAAGAGGGAGTGAGACTTGATATAGTGATGGGAGGGGCGAGTGAGACTTGTGATTGTGGATGGGAGGGGAGCGTGATTTGAGATGATTGATGGGAGGGTGGAGCGAGACTTGCCATAGTGGACGGGAGGGGGAGCGAGAGTGGAGCGGAATCGTGTGAGGAAGGAAGCGACATCAGGGAGGCAGCTGCAGGAGACGTGAGAGGAAGGAAAGTGCAGCCGATAGATGGGAGGCAGTGAAACAGGTGGAGCGTGTTACGAGTGGGCGGAACAAGGAAGTCTGGCGCTTGAAAGCCAAGCTGGCTGGAAACAAGGGTACAGGATAGAGCAGCAGCTACAAGTGCTGTCTCTTTAAGTTTATAAACGGCGCGTTCTGACGCCAGAACGCGCTGTTTATAAGGATATAATTTACAGTCTGGTCCCATAGGGAAATGACCAGACTGTAGATTATATATAATATATTATATATGAACTAATATTTGTCTGGAGAGACTTCATTAAAGCTATAACATTTTCAAAGTTGGGATTGCCAGCAGCCAATCATTATAAAGGTTGTTGGGTTGTTGGGTTGTTAGTAAGTACATCCTAGCTGTGACCCTAAAACTCTTTGCAGTGACATGGGGCTTATGATTGCCTTGACCCCTCTGGAAGAACCTTATTTATCAGAAATCTTGACGGATCAGGCCTTAAACTCAGGGTCAGATTGGGGTGTGAAAGCCCCACCGGGGGTCAGTGGGGATTGACAGTGGAGGGTTGTTGGGGATCGATGGCGCTGGTGGGGGGGGACACCAAATAATTTAAAAGGCTCATCTGCTGATGCACCATGTTGGCCAGTGTAAAGTGCTTTGACATATGGTGATGGGAAGAAGAGACTTTTTTTTTTCCACTTTCTGCTGTTCTGGAAGAACAGAAAGGTGGACATACCATGTATTGCCCTCCTATGAAATCCGTCTGTTCAGCTCACAGGCCATTCGGTTGGAAACCATGAAGGTTAGGCCCTTGTATGCCCACATTTAGCCAGTGTTATAATTTCAGGACTGGAGAAATACATTGCTTATTAATGTTTTCGTTCCTCTTGTATCAGAATTTGTTGATTTCTAAACCTGTAAGTGACATATTTGTTCCTTCTCTAAACCCACAGATTGATACTTAGTTCCATATGTCATTGGTCCTGTTCTTATAACTTGATCATGCTATTAGTTTGAGTGGCTGCTGCTAAGGAGCCAGGTGTTGCGCGCCCTAATGCGATAAATACAGAGATTAGTGCACCCGAAAAGTCGGCGTAAACTGCTGTGAACATTCGGGATTTGAGTGCCGTGGCTCCCTGCATTTTGCTTTGCATGTACAGGGCCCTGTAGTACAGATGAAGAAGGGGAGGGAAGAACAAACAGATTGTTTCCAGGCAAATATGTTTGGGATTCAGAGCGTAAAAGAAGTGGATGTGGAACAGATTGACTTTTTCACCCTGTTAAAATGTTGGTTCAATAAAATGGTTTTTCTCCTCTTCCCTTAGTATTGGTTTTTATCCTGAATGGGCCATAAAGGCAATTGGAGCAGAACATATGTACTGAGAGAGACAAGGCCGTCTCGGGTGTTTCAGTACCTTTTGGATAGAGGTATTACCTGGGAATAAATGTCTAATTTTATAACTTCCAACAGCCAATATATATTATTTGGCTTTCCCTCTTTCCTCCATCTGTTCGGGAGTTAAAGGCAAAATGATTTTTTTTTTAAATTAATTTTAGTTATTTTCTATGACTTTATAGTTTTCTGACCTTGATGACTTGGCAGTTAAAGGGCTTTTGACTTGATGTGTTGAGCACTAAAGATTCAGATGTTGTTCCAGACACGGAAGTGCCTCAAGCCTTTGCCTTGTGAATTTTGCCCAAAAAATATCACACCCATTGCCGATGCACCAAGGGTAACCACCATACGAATTCTTCTGCATCTAGTTTTATCATTCAGTGGCCAAGTAGTCTATGTTCTTGGAACATCCAGTTTTTAGTTCTCACAAAACCCAATGGGTTTTCTAGAATCTCTTAACATCAGTTCTGCACATATTCTGCTGAATCTGCAGAAATAGGTGGAGAATAATGAAGAACTTGGCCCTTATAAAAAAAAACAGACATGCAGCTGTATATTTTTAAATAATCCTAAATTCCCTAATGGAAAGCCATCAGCAGGTAGCCTTCCCAAGCAAATATTTCAACCTCCTCCTCACAGGTGTTTATAGGGCATTTTCATTCCTTAATATCTAGGCAGACTCTTTGCTCAACATTCTATCTATGATAACTTCAAGGAAATAGGTTCACCAAGAGAGCATTAGCCCTGAGGCACATGGTAACGTACCATCATTGACTTGGATGCTTGAGGTGAAGACCTTATTGGCTAGGGGAAGTTAAATGAAAGAGCTACTTCTTTCTACATTGACTGATTGCAAATACTTGATGGAGTAAATAGGCAATGGTGTCACAGCTGGGCTGTAATGCATTAGAATGATCAATACTACTCATTCCTTGGTTTTGATAATTACACAATGCTTTGTGCAGAAATTGTACAGTTTGGTATTTCCTGGGTTTCCCTCTTTGTGGATTTTAGGAAGCATGTGGAAGCGGCCTAATTTTGGATTCTCTGGGATTAGAGTGTTTAGATGGTCTCTGATGTCCAAAGGTAAGTCTTTCACTGTCTTCCTTAGTTCTTTTTTTATAGATATCCGTAGGATTCTCCTGCAACTTGCAGTAGAGCATGTCATTGGATAGCTGTTTATGGGCTTCCTGTGTGTAGTCCAGCGTGTTCATGCTGACTACTGCACCCCCTTGTCTGCTGGTTTTATAATGATGTTATTTTCTTTCAGTGTCCGTATGGCTTTGTGCTACGGTTTAGAAATGTTCACCTTCTGTTTCTGTTGTTTATGTAGGATTTTAGTTGACTTTGTGGCGGAAATGATCTAGTGTGGGGTTATTTCCTGCTCTTGGTGTCCATGTTGATTTTTTAGTGGAGAGGTTGGGAGTTGGTTCTTGCATGTCACCGTCCTCTTTATCGTGGAAGAATTCTTGAAGTTTTGACTTGAAGTTTTCTAAAAAATTCTTCCATGTCACTACACAGTCTGATTTTATCAATGGGCCTTTCTGGACAAAATGAGAGTCCTTTGGATAGCATTGACATCTCTGTACGTTTTCTGCATTTTTTCAATGGCTAACACAGTATAACATCTTAAAACTATGATACTTTGTAAAATTCTAGTTAATGTCCTAAGTTGCCCAAAAAATTGCCTGCCTCCTGGTGGATCAAAACACATGATGGGCCAACCCTTTTTTTTGTTCTCAGGTTCTTGACGTGCAATCAGTTACTTTGATCTTTTCATGGATTCGTTATCAAGGGGGAGCACACGCCACTGAGCACACTTTAATCTAGGCCAATGATCCCCAACCTGTTGCTTGCAAGCAACATGTTTCTCACCAACCCCTTGGATGTTGCTCACAGTGGCCTCAAAGCAGGAGCTTGTTTTTGGATTCCTGGCTTGGGGGCAAGTTTTCTTTGTATAAAAACCAGCTGTACTGCCAAACAGAGCCTCCTGTAGGCTGTCAGTCGACATAGAGTCTACCAAATGGCCAATCACAGCCCTTATTTTGCACCACCCAGGAACATTTTTCATGCCTACATTTCTCCCCGACTCTTTTAGCATCTCAATGTGGCTCACGTGTAAACAGGTTGGGGACCCCTGGCCTAGGCAAATGGAGCACAAACACAAGTTTCTATGAGAAAATGCTAATATTACATTTTTATTTTCATGATATTCTCCTTTCTTCTCTTCTGGCTTAATCCACTGCCACCCTTTGGAGGCAGCAGCCCTCTCACCGATAAGGAGGCCACATTTTCTTTGTCCTTTACTCATCTGGGAAGCAGGCCAATGTAAGAAGTCTTGAGACCTTGCATGTATTTTTGCTGGGAGCGCCTGATATTCTTACTACAAGAGAATTCTGAAGTGTTGCATTTCGTCCATAATTAAAAGGCCATGTAATAATATATTAATGATTTCCGTTGATTGTAAAGACGGCGGCGAATATCTCGCTGTTCCACCGGCACCATTTGACTTACAAACTGCATTACTTATTAATTTATTTCCTACCTATTGACTTTGCTGAAAGGAACAAGTCACTTTGAAAAACTGCTTCATTTTTTCTTATAAAACCTCGTAAACTCGCCTTCTGTTTTTTCGAGGGTTGCGAGAGATTGCTGCAATTTGATTTATATAAATGAAGTGACTTGGAGACGGTGTCCAGGTATTATGTTAAAGTCTAAGGGAAGGCAGGTTGGATCAGACATCTACAAGCAGTAAGTACATAGCTGCAGGTTACAGAATAGATTGTTCTGTCTGGTTTTAACACAGTCTATTGATTTTGGGAGTAAATTGCAGCCTATCGACTTGAGTAGAACCAGTCATGGGCTTTGGGCTGTCATGTGTGTTTAACTGCTTACATGCCAGATCAAGTGCTGGCTGTGAATTCCATTTAAGGGAAAACAGACCCTTTGTTTAAGTTGAGTTTACTAGTACACTATGGAGCTGATTTATCAAAGTTTGAATTTAAATTTTTATCAAAATTTGAGTTTTTGGAGCTAAAATTCCCAAAATAATAATTCAAAAACTACAATTTTATAGATTCATTAAGCACAAAGGACTCAAATTTAAAAAAGCTGCCAAGTTCATGTAAAACTAAATGGGAGTCATCCTAGCGAAAATGTAATTTTTTTTTTTTTTCGAGTTTACAGACGTTTCTTCAGGTTTTTTTATATTCACGTTTTTAGCGAGTTTTAAAGTTTATTTGAATTAAAAAAGAACTCAAAAAATTAACAGCTCTGAATTTTGCTTAATAAGCGTAAGAACCAATAACCAAAAAAAAAATCTATATTATTCTTTTCCAAATTTCAAAAGGATTCAGATTTCAGATGTGGCTGTGTTTTTGGTTGATTCAGTATAAATAGGGTTACAATTAATAAAATCCAGTTAGGCTTTTTTTTTCTAACAATTATGTGTCTTTTCAATTGACACGCCGACTGTTTCCCAGAAACCTTTCATCGCCTTAGAATCGGTGATATCACACTCAGTGTGTCAATATTTCTCTTTCGTAAACATATAATGGCCTCTTATCTCATTTATAAGCATGGGAAAATAAAGTTTTGTAACTTAACAAACAAAGGAGTAGAATCATGTCATTAGGTCTTCCATGAGTGTTGGGTCCAGCTAATGTCACTTAATGTTCCTACAAGAGTAATGAGCAGGTTGGCTCCTTGTCCTTCACAAAGGATGCTGTCCGCTAAAAAAGCACCGCACTGCAATTGGATACATGATTCGGAAGCTTCATAGGTGAATGAATGTTCATCTGTCTAGTAAAAATGTGCTTGGAGCTCATTGAGTCTGCAGTATAAACAAAGTGGGTGTGTATTTTTCATATGGTTCCTGTTGGAGTTGGCAGTTGGCGCTGCAAATATTTTGAAGGGTGGATATTCAGATGCCCTTATTCGTCACTGCCTGATTCCAGCCTTGCCAAGGTTCTAATCCTCTGCTTGACTAGAGGTTGGTTTAGCTCTGTGAATGTTCTAATGGTTTTGGTCAGTTTCAGGTTGATCTAATCCAGGGCTCCCCAACCTTTTTCTCTCGTGAGCCACATTCAAATGTAAAAAGAGTTGGGGAGCAACACAAGCATGAAAAAGTCCCTTGGGGTGCCAAATAAGGGCTGTGATTGACTATTTGGTAGCCCCTATGTGGACTGACAGCCTACAAGAGGCTCTACTTGGCACTATACTTAGGATTTATTAAAACATTCTTCCAAGCCAGGAATTCCAAAAAAACGCTTCTCCAAATAAGTGTTTTTTAAGAGATCTTTTGAAAGCAGAAAGGATGGGTGAATGTCGGACAGACTGGTAGGGAATTCCAGAAGAGGGGTGCAGCTCTTGCAAAGTATTTAATGTGAGCATGTTAGGAGGTAATGAGAGAAGAGTTGAGGAACAGGTCAGTTGAGGAGCATAGTAAGTGGCTGGCCCTTTTAAGCCCCACTGACCCAGTCACACTCCTCTCCAGAAATCTTGTGCACTGCCCCCTAACCTTGGATACGAGAAGAGGTGGGTGATGGGCAGAGGGGGTTTGTGGCTGAGGCAGGGAGCCTGGGGGTAGCAGCTGGGACAGGGGGTACAGGGGCGTTTGTGGGCCCCGGAAGTGGTAGCCCTGGTGGGTCCTGGACCCACCAGTCCAACACTACATTGACTTCTCCAATACAATAAAAGTTTTAGTCCCAATGAAACAAATGTATCTCCTTCTCTTAATCGAGTCTTGAATTATTTTAAATCACATCGCCTGTAGCCGTCTGGGGTCTCTCATGTTCCATAATACCTGTCATATTCTCATCTATCACATTAATCAATGACTCTCAGACGCACTTCTCCATTAAATGCCAAATAATAAGGGCGTATCGAAGGATCGGAGTTAATTTGAAAATAATAAATTGAGATTATCCGCGTTGCAACCGAGTCGGCAAGACCATTCCTGACAGCCTCACCGCCGTAAATCCCCTTATTTTACAATGTTCTATAGCAACCATAAGGGATTTTAAATACATAAAGTTTACAAGAACACACCATATCTCTAAATGGCTTTTACATACATAAAATTGAGATTGATGGCTCATTTATTTTAGATTGTTCATGAAAGTGTTCCTTGCCAAACTGGAAGATCTATTATCACGAGAAACCGCAGTCTGTAAGTTAAAAAGAGAATTAGTGTCTTCTGGAATCAGCAAATCAAAACTATGTCATTTTCGAATTCCGGTGTCAGAAATTAGAAGTTTTATGGCTCTGCAGCTGTTATTGTTTCTGTTGATAGAAGGGAATTTATATCCCTCCTGTGTTCCCTTGTGTTGTACATATGAGAATGCGGGGACTGCTTACAGCTTATAGTATTGATGAGAGGAGTTGAACTTGATCAGCAGTGGAGTAGAACAAGGGGGATGGCAGGTACTGAAAGCTGATGTAGGCCCCCCGAAAAAAAATGTATTTGTCATGAGCAGTGGTGGGTATTTTTACATAGTAGTGATTAGTGATGGGTGAATTTATTCTCCAGGTGCGAATTCGCTGCGAATTCCCGCGATTCGCAAAACCGGCACGAAAATTTGCCAAAAACGGACGCCGGCGTCCAAAAAAAACAGACGCTGGGTCAAAAACGAGACGCTGGCACAATGTCACAGGAAATTCATGAATTTTTCGTCAAAGCGAACAGCCCAAATTCGCCCATCACTAGTAGTGATGTGCGGGCCGACCTTAAACCCAACCTCGCACGCTCTTTTCCGGGGTGGGTACGGGTTGAGCTCTCCCCGCCCTTGACCGTCCAAATTCCGACTTCCGGGTTGAGTTTTTATGGACGCGCACCTCTCGTCCTGCCCCTTTTGTGACATCATCAGTGGGGTGGGTCTATAAAAGAGACCCGGAATTCGGGCTCCGGCGGGTGGTGGTATAGATAGATATAGATATATATTACTATACTACATATTAAACTATTTTACATAAACCTATTCTTAAAGGGATTCTGTCATGATTTTTATGATGTATTTTTTTCTAAATGACACTGTTTTCACTTCAAATAATTGACTATACCATATAAAATGTCATTCCTGAACCAGCAAGTGTATTTGTATTTAGTTGTAATATTGGTGTGTAGGTGCATCTCAGGTCATTTTGCCTGGTCATGTGATTTCAGAAAGAGCCAGCACTTTAGGATGGAACTGCTTTCTGGCAGCCTGTTGTTTCTCCTACTCAATGTAACTGAATGTGTCTCAGTGGGACCTGGATTTTACTATTGAGTGTTGTTCTTAGATCTACCAGGCAGCTGTTATCTTGTGTTAGGGAGCTGCTATCTGGTTACCTTCCCGTTGGTCTGTTGTTTGGCTGCTGGGGGAGAAAGGGAGGGGGTGATATCACTCCAACTTGCAGTACAGCAGTAAAGAGTGACTGAAGTTTATCAGAGCACAAGTCACATGACTGGGGGCAGCTGGGAAACTGACAATATGTCTAGCCCCATGTCAGATTTCAAAATTAAATATAAAAAAAAAATCTGTTTGCTCTTTTGTGAAACTGTTTTAAGTGCAGAATTCTGCTTGAGCAGCACTATTCACCGATAGGTTATGAGAAAAAAAAAAAGCATTTTTCCCATTACGGTATCCCATTAACAAACTGTAGATCTTAAGATCCTAATAACCTTGGTTATTATGCTTGTCCAATAAATCATCCAATCCCCTCTTAATGGCATTAATGGAATTTTCCTGGCTGGACATTCCCCAACCTCACTGTCCTCACCGTGAAGAACCACCTACACTGCTTCAGATAAAGTCTCTGCTCCTCTAGTCTAACGTGGAGGCCTCTAGTTCTTCTTTCGTTGCCTTGTAAGACCCCAGATGTTAGCCTTCTATTAATAAGTCTTCTAGAATCAGCAACTGTTACAGAGTCCTCCCCCATAAAATTTGTACCTGTTTTTTTTTACTAATATCACATGCATCTTTCAGTGTCTATGCTAAAAGTGCAGCCTAATAGTGATGTGCAGGTGTATTTGTTTTCCATAACTGCGGGACCAATGGGTCATCTGGATTTAAGGCATAAATGGGGGTTTCTGCTCCAGATTTAGGTGGGTGGCAGGTCCATCTGTGGGACTTCCAGACCCTGCCACCTCCAGCCATTGTTATTTTCCGGTGAACCCTCCCTTTTGGTGATATCAGTGGCAAGCCCCTCTCCTCCTTGAAAAGAGATCCAGGTTCAGGTCATACATTTTCTTGAAATTTGGCCAACCATAGTGGGTCAGAGTTGAATGTGGGTCAGACTGGAGAAGGAAAGTCCTCTGCTGCTCCCCAAGATTCCCTATCTTGGAACCAGAGACCAAAGTAGAGTAAAGGTTGAGACGCTGCGGGGCGCAGGTCCTACAGTGGCAACATTTTGGGGGTTCAGGTTTTGCAGGTTGAGTTTTCCCTGACCCGCACATCACTATTACTCATGCAATTGGATGCAACTCTGCTAAACCTCCGATATAAACACTCAGGTACAATTAGGAAGATTAAAATGGTTTAAGTGCACCCAACTCTGTATCTCAAGCACCCATCAAATATAGTTGGGAAAACATTCCAGTGGGTATGTGCCTTTATATTGTTAGAGTGTGAGCTCTTGAACCAAAGAAAGAGTGCGCTCTCCAATCACTGCCACTATTAACTTTTATACAAATCTGTTTGTCTGCCATAACCAACGCTCCATTGCCAGCGTGTACCTCCCCGGCATATCGTTTATATGGAACATTCCCTAATTGATTTGTCATTCGGCGGAACCTCTCGTTCTGACGGCCATAGAGGGAAAACAATAATGAAAGACGCCTGACACTGGGTTCGTGCTGAACCTGAGCGTAAAGCCAAACATCTATTTATTTATAAAACCTTTCGCCCCCGACCTTGGCGAGCCGTCACATTTCCATTTGCAGTTGGCAGCTCCCTTACGTGAAATCCTCATTTTACGCCAATTTTCAGCCGAGCGCCCACACGCTCTCTGTGTGTTACAAATGAGTTAATCTGGATCATCCCGGGAAGGGGGGGGATAACAGGGAAATATCAAACCCCTTGGTCGGATTTGGAAGCTCATGTTTTAGGTCCTCTAAGTGATCTAGAAATCTCTGTTTCGGTCTGTATATGAATAAAATAGGATTTATGTTCGAGGAAGAAGCCATTCCAATACCTGAATAATGTTTATTCGAGATAATAAATCCTCCGCTAAAGCGTTTCCCAGTGTCCTTTATCAAGAGAATAAACCCTGGTATCGGAGCTGGCTTCCCATAATAGTTGTTGTCTGTCTCTTTAATTGTTACAAGTTGAGTAATTTATTGCCCGTGCACTTACAGGTGAAAATCCATTCATGTGACTGATCTATGGCCCCTGTGTTTATTTTCAATAGTGTTTATTAGAAACCACTTCTTGCCCTTGAAGTGCATCAATATTTAAAATGGGAAAATATACCTAATTTATCACTCAGCTTTATCTTTTATTAAGTTTCTTCTAAACAGACAGAGAATGATGTGGCTCTAGCTGTTCCTCTGCACTGTGTGTATTCTGCTGCTTGCCTTCACTGATGGAAACCATATGGCAGCTCCTACCCATATGTATAAATACAAATATACAGAGAAGGAATGTTCTGGGAACACAATAAGCTATACCCTCATACTGTACTGTCTAAGGGAATCGATATGGCACCTCCCTCCTCCCATATGTATAAATACAAATATACAGAGAAGGAATGTTCTGGGCACACAATAAGCTATACCCTCATACTGTACTGTCTAAGGGAATCAATATGGCACCTCCTCCCATATGTATAAATACAAATATACAGAGAAGGAATGTTCTGGGCACACAATAAGCTATACCCTCATACTGTACTGTCTAAGGGAATCGATATGGCACCTCCCTCCTCCCATATGTATAAATACAAATATACAGAGAAGGAATGTTCTGGGCACACAATAAGCTATACCCTCATACTGTACTGTCTAAAGGAATCGATATGGCACCTCCCTCCTCCCATATGTATAAATACAAATATACAGAGAAGGAATGTTCTGGGCACACAATAAGCTATACCCTCATACTGTACTGTCTAAGGGAATCAATATGGCACCTCCCTCCTCCCATATGTATAAATACAAATATACAGAGAAGGAATGTTCTGGGCACACAATAAGCTATACCCTCATACTGTACTGTCTAAAGGAATCAATATGGCACCTCCCTCCTCCCATATGTATAAATACAAATATACAGAGAAGGAATGTTCTGGGCACACAATAAGCTATACCCTCATACTGTACTGTCTAAGGGAATCAATATGGCACCTCCTCCTCCCATATGTATAAATACAAATATACAGAGAAGGAATGTTCTGGGCACACAATAAGCTATACCCTCATACTGTACTGTCTAAGGGAATCAATATGGCACCTCCTCCTCCCATATGTATAAATACAAAAATACAGAGAAGGAATGTTCTGGGCACACAATAAGCTATACCCTCATACTGTACTGTCTAAGGGAATCAATATGGCACCTCCTCCCATATGTATAAATACAAATATACAGAGAAGGAATGTTCTGGGCACACAATAAGCTATACCCTCATACTGTACTGTCTAAGGGAATCAATATGGCACCTCCTCCTCCCATATGTATAAATACAAATATACAGAGAAGGAATGTTCTGGGCACACAATAAGCTATACCCTCATACTGTACTGTCTAAGGGAATCAATATGGCACCTCCTCCTCCCATATGTATAAATACAAATATACAGAGAAGGAATGTTCTGTGCACACAATAAGCTATACCCTCATACTGTACTGTCTAAGGGAATCAATATGGCACCTCTTCCTCCCATATGTATAAATACAAATATACAGAGAAGGAATGTTCTGGGCACACAATAAGCTATACCCTCATACTGTACTGTCTAAGGGAATCAATATGGCACCTCCCTCCTCCCATATGTATAAATACAAATATACAGAGAAGGAATGTTCTGGGCACACAATAAGCTATACCCTCATACTGTACTGTCTAAGGGAATCAATATGGCACCTCCTCTCATATGTATAAATACAAATATACAGAGAAGGAATGTTCTGGGCACACAATAAGCTATACCCTCATACTGTACTGTCTAAGGGAATCAATATGGCACCTCCTCCTCCCATATGTATAAATACAAATATACAGAGAAGGAATGTTCTGGGCACACAATAAGCTATACCCTCATACTGTACGAAAATACATTTATGTGTCCATTGAAACCTTCAACAATTCTTAGGAGCTTTGTGGACATGGTGTGGCTGCTGTTTCTGGCCTGTGGGATTCTCATCTGTATTATTCTTTCATATTTTGTGTATTTATTTGTATGTGAAGCCTGTGGTATTTTTACGTGGGAAGAGCTGTTGGTGGGGGGATTTATTTTCTCAGTGAAGACGTCCCTTTCATGTTTTGATCTTTGTTTCTTTTGAATATTAGCGGCTAATTAAAAAGTCCCCTTGTGCCGAACCTGTTTGTTTCATGGTGTATCTCAGTTCTCTCTGCTCCTGGCTCTGTGTTCTCCTCTCCGGAGAAGAAACGGTGACATCTGACTTGCACCTATGGGCCTTGGATCGGAGCAGAGCTCTTTCATGTTATATTCAACACGTGAAACTTTCTTTTTCTTTGGTGTAATTTTTTGCATCCAGTGTCTTCATTTTAAAAAATCTTTATTTTTTTCAATGGATAATTTGGAAAAATTCTTAAATTGTTGCTTTTACGGTAAAGGTGGTCCTTCTTTGTAACAGCTTGTCTGCTCTGATCAGTTGCAGTTAAAATGCAGACCAATTGCTACAACAAAGTTCCTAAAGCCAAAGCATTTTGGTTGACATAGGAGGGGGGTCAAAGTACAGTGTAGTCCTTAAATCCCATGAGCGAGGGAGTCATGAAGCTAATCTGTTAATCCATATGCTGGATCCCCTTAGACCGCTTATTACTTGAGGTGATGTGACATATTTGATGACGGTTGACTGCAGAACATTTAACATTTTGACTTAAACTTACCCTGAGGCTGCCTCGGGTATTTGAACCCAACAAGGTCTTCTAACTGCACCTTGATTTTGAGCTTTAATTTGATCCATCCAGTATTGTTGACCTTCAGGGTATCCTCTCACCTTTTGGCTGATCCCTCTAGTACATTTGGGCTCCTGAGCATCTTCTAAACTTTAGGCTGATCCCTCTAATGCAGTTGGCCTCCAGAGCATCCTCTAACTTCTAGGCTGATCCCTTTAATATAGTTGGCCTACAGAGCATCCTCTTACCTCTAGGCTGATCCCTCTAATGAGGTTGGCCTCCAGACCATCCTCTAACCTCTAGGCTAATTCCTCTAATATAGTTGGCCTCCAGAGCATCCTCTAACTTCTAGGCTGATCCCTCTAATATAGTTGGCCTACAGAGCATCCTCTCACCTCTAGACTGATCCCTCTAATACAGTTGGCCTCCAGAGCATCCTCTAACCTCTAGGCTAATTCCTCTAATATAGTTGGCCTCCAGAGCATCCTCTAACTTCTAGGCTGATCCCTCTAATATAGTTGGCCTACAGAGCATCCTCTCACCTCTAGACTGATCCCTCTAATACAGTTGGCCTCCAGAGCATCCTCTAACCTCTAGGCTAATTCCTCTAATATAGTTGGCCTCCAGAGCATCCTCTAACTTCTAGGCTGATCCCTCTAATATAGTTGGCCTACAGAGCATCCTCAAACCTCTAGGCAAATTCCTCTAATATAGTTGGCCTCCATAGCACCCTCCAGATCACCCTCTAACCTCTAGGCTGATCCATTCCAATATATTTGGCCTCAATAGCATCCTCTAACCTCTAGGCTGATCCCTCTAATACAGTTGCCCTCCAGAGCATCCTCTAACCTCTAGGCTGATACCTCTAATATAGTTGGCCTCCAGAGCATCCTCAAACCTTAAGGCTAATCCCTCTAGTACAGTTGGCCTCCAGAGCATCCTCTAGCAATTGGGCTGGTGTCGCCAATACAAGCACAGCTGCAGAAAATCAGGAAGGAACAGAGCTTCATACAAGTGGAATGAGAATCTGGACATGGCCTCTCTAGAGTAGTGGTATGAAAGCCAACACGCAGCTGGGTCAAAGTTCAGATCCCACCAGAGAAAGATGCTCAGAAACCTTGAGTATATATTACTTTAAGGCAGCGGTATATATTCCTTTAAGGCAATAAGAATTAAAGCAGAAGCCAATGACAATGAGAGACAAAAGGAAAACTAAAGGCTGCTTAGGTTACTTCCGTCATGAGGGACATCATTATCCAGTAGCTTCACCATATTTCCATTAGACAAATACAAAGAGAACAATGAACATTAAAGGGCTTTGTGGCCCCCATTGGGACTGTGTGTTGTTTAGTGATGGACCACCCTATATATTAATTTATTAAATTAAATAAAATGAAACCCGGAAATATAAGAGCTACTGTAGGGTACAACGTTTTTCCAGGTCTAGTAGTAATGCCATAAAGTAATTCATTTGATTGAAACCTATTGCTCCTAATTGCTCTTGAGCCTTGCTAAATGAACATAAAGATATTTTTAAGTATAAAAAAAATTATAATTCCGAGAAATTTTGGAAAGCGCCGATTATGAATAATAAACTCATGCCGTGTATTTGGCTTTCTGACGTTACTGCCCCTTTAAAAATGCGGTAAGAAATAACATTTTGAGATGTTTTATTGTTGCCTTTATTGGAGAGTTTCAGATAAAAAAATGAATTTCGATCTTTAAATAGAAATCGGATCAATTTGAAGCGCTGGAGGAGCCTGTTACCTGCATTAAGCAAAATAACCATCACGCCGGGGGCCGATTATGGACAAAGGGGGGGGGGGAGGGGGACGTCGTGCTTTTCTGCCGTTGGTGCGAAATGATTTCTAGTGCTTGTGTTTACAGGGCGTGTTGTCTGGGGAAATTCTATTACATTTATATTACCCTTTGTCCCAAAATGATTTTCCAGACTTCATTTCATGGCAAATAACACGGCTGTTACCCTTTGAACAAAACCAATTTGCAAAGTTCTATATCTTTCCTGGTCTCTCCACTTCTCTCCTTTCCCCTGTAATTGTGCCCCTGACAAACACACTTAATATTCCCATGTTTCAACCAACAGGCTTTTCTATAATTGGCTTTTCATCCCCATATCAGGAGAAGGCCGCATGGAGGGAACAGTAAGGGTACTTGGATAATAAATGGGAAGGATAGACTTAAGGGTAAATATATGTCTGACTGCATTCATATAAGTGATCTGAGACTGGATAGGTGGGTCATAAGTCATAAATAGTGATGGGCGAATCAATTTGGCAAAACGCAAATTGATTTTGCGAATTCCCTAATAAATCGACAAAACTGCAGTGAAGATTCAACGGCGTCGAAAAAGGTTGGACGTGCGTCGGACAAGTCGATTGCGTTAAAACAGCTGCGCGTCAACCTTATTTGGATGTTCATTGACTTTAAAGCCGGCGTCAAAATTGACGCGAGCGTCGGAACTGATGCCGGCGTCAAAATTCACGTTACGCAAATGCTTTCGACAATTCACAGGAAATTCACAAATTTTTCAGCAAATCGAAACAGGACGAATTCGTCCATCACTAGTCAGAACTAAATGTGTCGTTATTTAAAGGAGTTGTTCACCTTTGAGTTAACTTCTAGTATGATGTAGAGCAGGGGTCCCGAACCGCAGCCCAGTCTTGAACTGGGCTGCCGAGCCTAGAGGACAATTAACGCGGCGCCTCAGAATAGGACGCAGACCCTTCCCGATCCCCTTCCGACCTCCAGACCCCCACCCCCGGTCCACCGGTCAAAAAAGGTACAGGACCCCTGATGTAGTGAGTGATATTTTGAGTCAATTTGCAATTGGTTTTCATTTTTTATTATTTGTGTTTTTTTAGTTATTTAGCTTTTTATTCAGCAGCTCTCCAGTTTGTAATTTCAGCCATCTGGTTGCTAGGGTCCAAATTCCCCTAGCAACCCTGCATTGATTTGAATAAGAGACTGGAATATGAATAGGAGAGGCCTGAATAGAAAGATGAGTAAGAAAAAGTAGCAATAAAAATATATTTAAAGCCTTACAGAGCATTTGTTTTTTAGATGGGGTCAGTGACCCCTGTTTAAAAAAGCCAGAAAGAGTCAGTAGAAGAAGGCAAATAATTAAAAAAAACTATAAAAAATAAATTAAGAAGACCAATTGAAAAGTTGCTTAGAACTGGCCATTCTATAACATACTAAATGTTAACTTAAATAGTGAATCACCCTTTAATGTCTAGACAGAGTAAATAGAACATAATTTGTCTTGTCATTTCAGATCAATATTTTTTTTTAATCAGGTCACACTGCGCGTTTTGGGGAGATTTGGTCGCCTGGCGACTAATCGCCTTGTTTTTGCGGCGACCAATCTCCCCAAACGCCTTCCCTGACTCTGCGCCAGCTAAAATGAAAAAACCCCGTCGCTAATCACACGTGGCGATTCATTTTCTGTAGTCGCCCGAAGTTTCCTTGTAAGGAACAAGGGTATAAGGGTATAAATGATTGCACATACAGACCAGTCATTGTGAAGGCTCTGTTGTAAAGCAGCACT
This sequence comes from Xenopus laevis, assembly GCF_017654675.1. NCBI lineage: Eukaryota > Metazoa > Chordata > Amphibia > Anura > Pipidae > Xenopus > Xenopus laevis. Next base: position 147,479,854 of record NC_054377.1, on the reverse strand, counting down.
GTCTACTTCTAGTCACTAGTCCTGTAACAAAGGTAGTCTTGGAAATCAGCTTCAGTTGAAGATGTATGGCAGCACCCACTCACAATAAAAAAACGTGCACACCACAACCATTGCCCTTATAATGGAATCCAGTTGCTGGTAATAATTATGGCTGCACCAAATCAATTGTTTCCCTATAATGCAAAATCTGAACTTTAATTAGAGTGTTCAAATAGTAGTACAGGTATGGGATCTGTTATCCAGAAAGCTCCGAATTCCAAAGAGGCCTTCTCCCATAGACTCCATAATAATCCAGAATTTTAAAAATGTCCCTTTTTCTCTGTAATAATAGAACTGTCGTTTGTACTTGATCCCAACTAAGATATAATTAATCCTTATTGGAGGCAAAACCAGCCTATTGGGTTTATTTAATGTTTACATGATTTTCTAGTAGACTTAAGTATGAAGATCCAAATTACGGAAAGATCCCAAGCATTCTGGAAAACTGGTCCAATACCTGTAGTAGTAGCAGTAGTAGTAATATTGATTTTTAGACTGGCAGTTACTTTTAGGTTGGCTGGACAGATAGTTTGGCCAACTTTTTGCACTTTTAGCAGGATTTAGCTGAAACCAATTGTGCAGATCCTATTTGCATGATATAAACAAGGATTTATAGTCATTAAAGGTGAACTCGACCCACAAACTTGCTTTTTTGCATAATGAAAGAAAATGGAATTCTCAGCAACTTTCCAATATCGATTCATTCCTCGTTCTCACTGGTTGAGTGTAAATGTAATTGCTATTGACAGCAGTGTCTGTATCTTTTTTACTCTCAGCAATTCCTAATCATATTTTTGGAAAGAGATCCCATCCATCCTTTGTTCGTGACATTGGATGAACAGCTTTAGGTTAGGATTAAAGGAGAAGGAAAGCTACCGAAGCAGTTTATTGCCAATAGATTAGTCACATTAGTGCAAGCGATAACACTATATTCATTCTGTAGAATGTTTTACCATACCTGAGTAAACAGCTCTAGAAGCTCTGTTTGTTTAGGATAGCAGCTGCCATATTAGCTTGGTCTGACATCACTTCCTGCCTGAGTCTCTCCCTGCTCACTCATAGCTCTGGGCTCAGATTACAGCAGGGTGGAGAGGAGCAAACTGAGCATGCTCAAGCCCAAGCCCTGTAGGTTTAAGCTGAAAACAGGAAGTCTGATACAGAAGCCCATGAGTACACAATAGAAGGAAAGAAATGTGCTGTTTCTTTTGACAGAGGACTCAGAGCAACATTAATTTGAGGATTTACTGGTGTATTTATATAGACCTTTCTGATAAAGCTTACTTAGTTTTAGCATTTCCTTCTCCTTTAAACAGGGCAGAAAACTGACTGCCGAAATCCACAGGCTGAATTCAGCCCCTGACCGCTGGCTGAATCTTCTTGTCTGCTCACGTCTGGAAGCCTTGTGTCGGACTCGGCAGATTTCAGTGAAGAAACGCGTGACTTTGCATTTCTTTGCCGAAATTTCTCGGGACCAAGAAGGAATAGTGAAATGAATGAGTCTATAAAGTGCTAAATAAAATAATTGAGCTGGAATCATTCAGCTGCAGTGATATATATGCAGGTATGGGACCTGTTATCCAGAATGCTCGGTACCTGGGGTTTTCCTGGATAAAAGATCTTTCTGTAATTTGGATCTTCATGCCTTAAAGGAGAACTAAACCCCCCATATAATAAAACCCACTACCACCTACTTTACATAGTCCCCTGCTCCCGCCCGCAACGTTGATAACACCAGTAATTGCCCCATATCTTGTGATTACCCCTCGTTGCAGAGTGAGCGCAGTGGAGCTCACGGGCTCCATCTTCTTCTGTTTCGGTAATCTTTGGAAAGTAAGCGCCGTATCAGCCCATGCGCAGTTGAAACAATCTTCTGGATCCAGACAACTGCGCATGAGCCTGAAAGTGATGGAAATAGCCGAAGGGAAGGAAGAAGACCCGGAGAGAAGATGGCGCCCGTGAGCTCCGCTGCGCTTACTCTGCAACAAAGGGATAATTACAGGATTAGGGGCAATTACTGGAGTTATCACCTGTGTATGCGGGCGGGAGCAGTGAGGGGGGACTATGTAGCTTAGTAGGTAGTGGGTTATATTATAATGGAGGGTTGAATTCTACTTTATTGAGGAACTTTCGTGAAAATGAAAATGTAATATAAGCTTCTCATACTGGAGCAAGAAACATTCTAAATACAATCAATTAAATATTCTGCATTGTTTCTGAATTAATCAAGTTTATCTTCACTATCCCTCTCTCAGCATCTGTTTCTCTTCATTCTCTCTTCATTCAGCAGTTGGGTGTCAGATATTGATTGACAGTTGGATCCAATATATCTTATAGGGGGGCTCCTTTTACCTAGAAAATGTATTAGAGCTCACTCATTAAAATCACCAGACATCATGTCTCTCTACATGCAGGAGTTGGGTGTCAGATATTCACTGACAGATCCAATATATCTTATAGGGGGGCTCCCTTTCCTAGCAGATGTATTAGAGCTCACTCAAATAACTGATTCCAGTACAAACAAAATCTAACAAAATAACTGCCTTTTGCACAAATCCTGCATGTAGAGAGACATGATGGCTGGTGAGTTTAATAGAATGAGCTCTAATACATCTTCTAGGCAAAAGGAGCCCCCCTATAAGATATATTGGATCTAACTGTCAATCAATATCTGACACCCAACTGCTGAATGAAGAGAGAATGAAGAGAAACAGATGATGAGAGAGGGATAGTGACGATAAACTTGATTATTTCAGAAACAATGCAGAATATTTAATTTCTAAAATTTCTTATTTCTGAAGCTTATATTATATTTCGTGAAATCGTGTAAACAATAAATAAACCCAATAGACAGGATTTACCTCCAATTTGCAGAGCGAGAAGGTGCCTCTATGGGCGCAACATTAACCCCAATGTATAGTCGCTGCTTTGGGAAGGAGCCGGTGAGTGAGGATGTGAAGCCCTTACACCTTTTATGTAGATTTCCATATTAAGGGACTACTGGTGGCTGTTGTTATTATTATTATTATTTTGATGGCGCTGTTGTTGAGACAGGTCCACGAAGCGTAAAATGAATTTGTCGAGGAGATGTCAGGGTGAAATGTTGGCTTTGCTGTAAAGAGCTGTCTGGGCTGCCGCTTGCTCATTGATTTTATAGTAAAGGGGAGAAATCCTAGAGACTGTGCTTGTCCTGAAGGGAGATTGAGACTAATTCCATTGGGGAAAAACTGGCACATGGGGAATGTTATGACCCCCACTCTAATTAGGGTAAAACAGAGGTAACCAAGCTTCCCTGTCCTATGTTTCCTTTAGGTGACACTTGTATAGGGACTCCTTGAGCAGCTGTTGAGAAGCTAAGCTTAGGGGTCGTCACTAATTATCCAGCACAAAATGAGCTTCCCTGGCTGTAATATAAGCTGATGCTACAGGTTTGCTGATTATTAAATTCTGATGCTAATTGCACTGGTTTCTGTGCTGCCATGTAGTAATTATCTGTATTAATTACTAATCAGCCTTATATTGTGACATTTCTATTCTATGTGTACTGTATATTGTGAGTGGCTCCCTAAGCTCAGTAAGTGACAGCAGCACAGAGCATGTGCAGTGAATCAGCAGAAAAGAAGATGGGGAGCTACTGGGGCATCTTTGGAGACACAGATCTTTACTGCTAAAGGGCTGTGGTTGCCTTGGGCTGGTACAGAAGCACAAAACATCATGTACAACATTTCTAGCTACTTCTTTAGTTATGCTTTAGTTCTCATTTTACATACAGTATATGTGTGTTAGAGTTAAAATAAAGGAAACAGCAACGTTTCAGAAAAAGAGTATTGGGCCGCTAGAGCTAGAGGCACCACCATATTACTTCTCCACTTTCTTCTGCTTCATTCTTTGCATTTCTCACTTTCCCCTTGTGCTGCTCGTGCTTTCTGTGCATTGTCATGTCTCTGTTTCCAGAGCTTTGTGATCTTTACTGTGAATTCCTCGTCCATTGTAAAATTCAGAAATTGCTGCTTTGGGATCTTTCCATCATGATTTCAGTTTTGCTCAAATAACCAAATAGACAACTGGAACGTTTTATTTAGGAAAACCGTAACATTTATATTCCCTTCATTTAAAAGGCCAAGGTATAATTTTATAAACAGGTATAGGACCTGTTATCCAGAAAACTCCAGGTCACGAGTATTTGGATAATGGATCTTTCAATAATTTGGATCTTCATGCCTTAAGTCTACTAGAAATTCATGTAAACATTAAAGGGATACTGTCATGGGAAAAACATTTTTTTTTTCAAAATGAATCAGTTAATAGTGCTGCTCCAGCAGAATTCTGCACTGAAATCCATTTCTCAAAAGAGCAAACAGATTTTTTTATATTCAATTTTGAAATCTGACATTGGGCTAGACGTATTGTCAATTTCCCAGCTGCCCAAGTCATGTGACTTGTGCTCTGATAAACTTCAATCACTCTTTACCGCTGTACTGCAAGTTGGAGTGATATCCCCCCCTCCCTTTTCCCCCCAGCAGCCAAACAAAAGAACAATGGGAAGGTAACCAGATAGCAGCTCCCTAACACAAGATAACAGCTGCCTGGTAGATCTAAGAACAACACTCAATAGTAAAAACCCATGTCCCACTGAGACACATTCAGTTACACTGAGAAGGAAAAACAGCAGCCTGCCAGAAAGCATTTCTCTCCTAAAGTGCAGGCACAAGTCACATGACCAGGGGCAGCTGGGAAATTGACAATATGTCTAGCCCCATGTCAGATTTCAAAATTGAATATAAAAAAATCTGTTTGCTCTTTTGAGAAATGAATATCGGTGCAGAATTCTGCTGGAGCAGCACCATTTACTTGTTATGTTTTGAAAAAAACATGTTTTCTGATGACAGGATCCTTTTAAATAAACCCAATAGGCTGCTTTTGCCTCCAATAAGGATTAATTATATCTTAGTTGGGATCAAGTACAAGATACTGTTTTATTATTACACAGAAAAGGGAAATCATTTTTAAAATCTTTTTATTATTTGAATACAATGGAGAATATGGGAGATTCCCGTAATTAGGAGTTTTATGGATAAAGGGTTTCTGGATAACGGATCCCATACCTGTGTGTGTGTGTATTCATATAATATATGTGTGTGTGTTTGTAAAAGATTTAGTATCTAAGGAAATAAGAGAAGTCATGTTTATCTATTAGGCTGTAAAGTTGTGTGTCAACGGCTTGGCTCAAATGAGACATTCTTCTCTATAGACCAAAGGTCTCCAACATGTGAGCAACACTGAAATGTAAATATCTATAGAATAAGTCAAATCAACTGGACTGGCTGTGTTTTGTTTCCTTGAAGACCTGCAACTGGCTTTCTCAATTCAGAATGACTTGTAAATCTTCCTTGGAGAATATATATCCTCTGGAATGTTGCTCCAATCGGCCTAATCTGTTTATCATAATGATATCTATTTGGATTATGATAAACAGATTATGCCGATTGGAGCAACATTCCAGAGGATATATTTATTCTCCAAGGAAGATTTACAAGTCATTCTGAATTGAGAACTTCTTCAAGGAACACACAGCAAGTCCAGTTGATTTGACTTATTTCTACAGATATACCATGACCTGGATGAATGAGAATCTTCACCAACACTGAAATGTAGAAAGTGTTGGAATCTACACAAGCAGAAATCAAGTTCCTTGCTGATCCGGGAGGCACCAAATCCCCATTCATCGTTTGTTACATAGTTCATAGTTAAATCGGGTTGAAAAAAGACAAAGTCCATCAAGTCCAACCCCTCCAAATGAAAACCCAGCATCCAATGTGTTTGGGTTTGGCCAGACACTTGGATTCTGCAGAATGTGAATCCGTCTGAAAAAGTCCTGGCCAAATCCCAAATTGAATCCTGGATTTGGTGCATCCCTATTGGTAATGCCAAAAAGAACTGTGATAGTCTTATTGGTAGACCCATGTAGACTGATATCCTGCAAGAAGCTCTGTTTGGATTAAAGCTGTGCTTTTATGCCTTTAAGACTTCAAGCCCTCAAGGCAGGAATTTGAAAATGGTTCCTGACATTGTCGGCTGTGAGCAACATCAATGGAAGTGGTGATCATCGTGTTGGTCATGAACCACTGGTTGGGGATCACTGTTAAAGACAATAGTAACGGAAGTATTCGTACTGTTTGGAGCCTCTGGTCTATAGAGAAGCCTTTCTGCTCAGACACAATCTGCAGACCCAGATTTGTGAAGGCCACCAAAACCCGGACCTAGCGGGAGGCATGTAGGCCAACCACACCCATATTGGATTAGAAAAACTGGGGATCCGCGGGAGATACAATAATTTTTTTTTAATTTCCTGTGCTCCAATCCCCATGATGAAAATTTGAGCGAATAAAAGGGAGGGGAGACGAACGACAGCGGGCCTAGGGGTGCTCACTATGTAAATCCCGCCCTGACAATCTGTGTATATAATTTATAATTGTCATTGGATTGTCCAGGTACATAGAAAGATCACCGGCACACCGGCTGGGTGGTTGCCGATTCCCCTACCACCGAGCACCAGGAAGCTCTGCTCAGGTTTGTGAGGTGTGCGGTTTCTCCAAATTGTCCAGTGCAGACCACTTCCATCATCAACACTGGAGATGCCCATTGACACCCGAACACATTCTGCGTAGACCTTCTGTGTTTTGGGGGTCAGTAATCTGGTAGTAAAGATGATTGATCCATATGGCACAACACTGTTCTCTGGAAGCCAGCAGCTCGGTGCAGTGCGGCACAAGCAGTTTAACCTTCAGAAGGCGCAGTGGTTAAAACCATGAGCCGGGCTCAGAAAAACAACTGAAATTCTGTTCTTTTTTTGGTTCCTCCACAGATGCAGATTTACTTCTACAACCCTGATGACTTTGATAGTTTCGGAACAGCCATCACGGAGAAAAGGTTGATCGCCGCCATGTCGGTTTTCTTTCAGGTAAGTTTCATGTATTTGTTTTATGTAAAATAATGGGGAGGCCCGTCTGTAATCTGTAGAGGTTCCCTTCCTCCGGTCACATGGTGTAACTGAATAAGTGAAGGAGAAACGTTTGTGGGGCCCACAAGAGCCAGGGTTTTTCCCGGTGTCCCGTCGGCCCAGTCCGACCCTTCCCACATGTATGTGCCACGCACCTAGATGTTAGGAACCTTCCATGCAGGGGTTTAACTATAGAGGGGGGGAGGAGGTACAGGGTAAAACACAACCTCTAGACATTTGGGGGCCTGAAAAAGAATTTGCTGTGAGGCCCAGTAATATCTACTTACACCACTGATTTCTGGCAGTGATTTGTAGCACTTTTCCACCCCATTTCATTATTCTTGTTTCATGTTTTTCCTTTTATTTTTAATTCACCTTGAACAAAAAGAGAGAAAGGAGCAACGGTAGTTTAAGCGGAATTAAATGCGTGTAGTTCCTGGGCTGCCCTCCAAGTCGTGTTCAGTACCAGCAGTGAGCTGACAAAAGCCCTTTAGAGACCGGTCCCTGGGTAGGATCTATTTACCGTAACCCTTACTCGGCAGAGTTATTTTGGTGCATCGGGCCTCGCTGTGAGAGAAAGGAGCGGCCTACGTCACCATGGGGGGCTACATGTAAAATAACATATGGGGAGGGGGAGCCTTTTCCACTGGTATCGCTCATGTGCCAACACTTCTGTATCGTCTCAATGCCGTCCCGTCTCACAATAAATAGAAATACAAGGTATAGGATAATTTATTGGGAAGCCCGTTAGAAAGCTCTGAATTAAAGAAAAACTATATCCCGTTATAAGAAAATCATTCTAATTTCCTTTCCTGTTTCTCTATAATAATAAAACAGTACCTTGTACTTGACCCATCCTTGGCTGTATAAGTCTATATTGGTAGTATTTTTTGATTAAATGATTTTTAGCAGATTTAGGGGGTTGTTTATTAAAGTCCAAATGCCAAAAATAACATCCGAGTTTTTAGTGGTAAAAAAAAAACCTCAAATTTTTTTTTCAAGATTTCTTATACCCCGAGGATGGAAAAAGTCAGAATCGGAAAATCTGCCGCCTCAGACCTACCGAGGTTGTATATAAGTCAATGGGAGAGGTCCGTATCCTATTTGGAAGTTTCTGTGGTCTGACTATATCATATTTTTGGCCAAAAATCCGAAAAATTCGGGTTTTTCAGAAAAAAGACAAAAAATTCGGGAAAAACTCTTTAAAAAAAATCCTCTGATTTGAATCTTCGCTTGATTTTTTCCGTGTTTGTCCCCGAACCAATTAAATTGCGCTTTTTTAATAATAAATAAGTTCCAATCGTGGATTGTTGTTGCTCTGACTGTTTTTGTAATTTAAATAGTCAGAAAAATTCAGATTTTGATAAATAAAGCCCCCAATGTATTAAGATGCAAATTACGGAAAGATCTCTTATCCGGAAAACCTCAGGTCATGAGCATTCTGGATAATAGAGCCTATACCTGTATGTCGATACTCTTAATAAATATATATATATATATATATATATATACTGTATACAGTGAAACCTTGGTTTATTTTCCTTATGTTACATCATTTTTTAAGTGGTCCCACAAATATAATGCAGAATACGTTTCCCTGATTTGACATTTTCTCCAATTTTACACCATTTTTTCTGGTTCCCTTTAAAAACGTATAAGGGAGGTTCTACTGTAGATATATTAGGGTCCCTCTGTAGAACCACATGCCTATATGGTTTATTATTAATTGTACAGGTATGGGATCCATTATCCAGAAACTCCTTATCCAGAAAGCTGCGAATCACGGAAAGGCCGTCTCTCGTAGACTCCATTTTCATCAAATAATTCAAATTTTAGAAATGATTTCCTTTTTCTGTGTAATAATAAAACAGTCGCTTGTACTTGATCCCAAGTAAGATATAATTAATCCTTATTGGAAGCAGAACTAGGGATGCACTGAATCCAGGATTAGATTAGGGATTCGGCCTTTTTCAGCAGGATTCGGATTCGCCGAATCCTCGTACCTGGCCGAACTGATTCCAAGTGCTAATTTGCATATGTATAATATTTACATGATTTTCTAGTGGATTTAAGGTATGAGGATCCAAATTACAGAAAGACCCCTTTTCCGGAAAATCCCAGGTCCCAAAAACAAGGCCCCATACCTGTAATAGTTTGCCTTTGCCATAAAGTTTTGCTCGCTTCCTATTTGTCTAAATTCTTGTGATTGACAAGTGCCACATCCTATCCACATAGGACAATATCTCCCAATTGTTGGAGACCATAAAAGAGGCGGGGCTTAGCTGGAAATGTCCAGATCGGAGGCAAGTTTTGGCCATTTATACGGATGGAAAATGGCAGAAATGAAGTAGAAACCAACAGGACCGCAGCATACTGAATTTTTAATAAATAATAATAATACATTTTAATTGGGATGCGTGTATCCCTTTAAATTCCGGTTATAAGGCTCAAAGCACAACCTGTATATTTTAGATTTCTCCAAAATGTATGTAAATCTGAGCCGTCGCCCCAGTGGCTGTTGACTGGAGTAAAACATTTACGTCTGTTTTTTTCATTAATCTGATTCCTCGGAAGAAGCCAAATGTTGTCGTTATCGTTGCGCTAATTAATCCCATTGCTCATGGCGGAACGTGGATTTCTGGGCAGGAAGGGGTTTCAACGTCCCAGCACGGTGGGGGCTCCGGCCGAGAGCTGCACAGTTTAATCACAGCACAGATTTCATTAGACGGAATACCCGGATCTGACATCGTTTCTGTGTATGTGTCCGGCCGATGCCTCCATGCGCTGGGAACCTTTTCATTGAAAGGGATTCTGTCATGATTTTTATGATGTATTTTTTATTTCTAAATGACACTAATGACAATGACAATAATTAATTCTGCAATATAAAACTTCATTCCTGAACCAGCAAGTGTATTTAGTTGTAATATTGGTGTGTAGGTGCATCTCAGGTCATTTTGCCTGGTCATGTGATTTCAGAAAGAGCCAGCACTTTAGGATGGAACTGCTTTCTGTCAGGCTGTTGTTTCTCCTACTCAATGTAACTGAATGTGTCTCAGTGGGACCTGGATTTTACTATTGAGTGTTGTTCTTAGATCTACCAGGCAGCTGTTATCTTGTGTTAGGGAGCTGTTATCTGGTTACCTTCCCATTGTTCTGTTGTTAGGCTGCTGGGGGGGGGGGGGTGATATCACTCCAACTTGCAGTAAAGAGTGACTGAAGTTTATCAGAGCACAAGTCACATGACTGGGGGCAGCTGGAAAACTGACAATATGTCTAGTCCCATATCAGATTTCAAAATTAAATATAAAAAAATCTGTTTGCTCTTTTAAAAAACGGATTTCAGTGCAGAATTCTGCTGGAGCAGCACTATTAACTGATGCAGTTTGAAAAAAAATATTTTTTTTCCAATGACAGGATCCCTTTAGGGGAGAGACACACGCTCCGATTCGGGGAGATTAGTCACACAGGGACAAATCTCCTCTTCATCGGGGCAACTAATCTCCCCAAACTGCCTCCTGAAGGCTACAATGTAAATCACCTGCGGGATGGCTTTGTTTTCTGAAAGTCACCCGAAGTTGCCTCATGAGGAAACTTCGGGCGACTTTGGAAAACGAATAATCCAAGTGCCATCCCGCTGGCGATTTTCGATTCTAGCCAGCGGGAGGCAGTTCGGAGAACAGTTTGTTTTTGGGGATTAAAAAACGGAATATTTGGAGGTTCTGTGTTTTTATTAAGGGCAGATTTATCAAAATGTGAGAATTTTTCTCTTTTTCTTCTGCAGTAAGAAACAATGAGTACAGTGTCTTTGCCGGTGCCCCTGTCAAAAAAATGGGTCATCCCTCAATGCCAATGATTTAAGGGGCAGCCCCCCCCCCCCAAACTCATGTGCTCTCTTAATCCGTTGCAGGAAGAAGGAGGGTCTTAACGAAGCAGGGGAAACGGGTTCATAAATATGACCTAAATATATCATTAAGGGCAAAGACACATGCTCAGATTCGGGGAGATTTAGTCGCCCCGAAGACGAGAAGATTTATCGCGGGGTGACTAAATCTCCTCGAATCTGAGTGTGTGTCTCTGCCCTTAATGATATATTTAAGTCATATTTATGAACCCCTGTTTCCCCTGCTTCGTTAAGACCCTCCTTCTTCCTGCACCTGAACGGACTATGAGAGCACGTGGGTTTGGGGGGCTGTCCCTTAAACCATTGAGGGATGCCCTGTTTTTTTTTTGGCAAAGACACTGTAGTCTAGAGTCCTGCGCGGGTCCATTTTTTGGAACCCGTACCGCAAGCTGTATTCTAACCCGCTGGGACCCGATTCCAGACCCGCAAGTACCTTATCCACAACCCGGACCCGCTGACCATCAAGAATCAGGAAGTGCTGCGTAAACCGGAAGTTACGTCATCGGAAGTAGACGCGATCAGAAAAAAGGAGTTACAATCGCTATTGAGAAGACCCGCGGCCTGCAGAACCGCCAACGTGCGTCTTTACCCAGAACTTCTACCCGCAAGGTGACGCAGGTTTTTGCGGATAACCCGCGGGTACCCGACTCGCTGCAGGACTCTACTGTAGTCAGTGTTTCTCACTGCAGAAGATTAAAAAAAAAAGAGAGAAAAATTCTCACATTTTGATCAATCTGCCCTTAATAACAAAACAGAACCTCCAAATATTCTGTTTTTTAATCCCCAAAAACATAAACTGTTTCCTGATTGGCAGATTTAATGTCTGTGTTCTTTATTCCAGACTCGCCATGTTTGGGGAGCCCCCCCCCCCCCGCATGCTGATCAGCTCAGACAGCTTCCCCCTATGGGCAGTAAGGAAGACAATCAGATGAGAATGTGCAGTGAGTGTAACTAAGCTCTCTATACGGCAGCCTGTAATTGCACATTGGGGCTCCCGCCGGACCCTCCGCTCCCCCAAACCCCCTGCGCTCTCTGCTGTCTTGTTTGTTGGGCTTTTGCCAGACGCTCTCCCCGCCTGGGACACTGATGTCTGGAGCTGTTGGATTTAAGGCGGGGGCGGGCGAGGGGGGGACCGTGCGAGAACAAGGAATATATTAGTGCAGTTAAAGATTCATTGAAAGAAAGTTGTGCATGAAATATTCACAAGTCATTAAATTACATTCCCCTTGTACTAAATTTGCTTTAACACTCACTTTTAAGAAGCAGAAGGGAGAAAATAGGTTTCATAAAGGAAAAAGTTCAATCTATTTTATAGCTTGTTATACATACAGACCTGCCATATTGTGTGCCCAGAACATTCCTTCTCTTTATATTTGTATTTATACATATGGGAGGAGGTGCCATATTGATTCCCTTAGACAGTACAGTATGAGGGTATAGCTTATTGTGTGCCCAGAACATTCCTTCTCTGTATATTTGTATTTATACATATGGGAGGAGGTGCCATATTGATTCCCTTAGACAGTACAGTATGAGGGTATAGCTTATTGTGTGCCCAGAACATTCCTTCTCTATATATTTGTATTTATACATATGGGAGGAGGGAGGTGCCATATTGATTCCCTTAGACAGTACAGTATGAGGGTATAGCTTATTGTGTGCCCAGAACATTCCTTCTCTGTATATTTGTATTTATACATATGGGAGGAGGAGGTGCCATATTGATTCCGTTAGACAGTACAGTATGAGGGTATAGCTTATTGTGTGCCCAGAACATTCCTTCTCTGTATATTTGTACATATGGGAGGAGGGAGGTGCCATATTGATTCCCTTAGACAGTACAGTATGAGGGTATAGCTTATTGTGTGCCCAGAACATTCCTTCTCTGTATATTTGTACATATGGGAGGAGGAGGTGCCATATTGATTCCCTTAGACAGTACAGTATGAGGGTATAGCTTATTGTGTGCCCAGAACATTCCTTCTCTGTATATTTGTATTTATACATATGGGAGGAGGGAGGTGCCATATTGATTCCCTTAGACAGTACAGTATGAGGGTATAGCTTATTGTGTGCCCAGAACATTCCTTCTCTGTATATTTGTATTTATACATATGGGAGGAGGGAGGTGCCATATTGATTCCCTTAGACAGTACAGTATGAGGGTATAGCTTATTGTGTGCCCAGAACATTCCTTCTCTGTATATTTGTACATATGGGAGGAGGGAGGTGCCATATTGATTCCCTTAGACAGTACAGTATGAGGGTATAGCTTATTGTGTGCCCAGAACATTCCTTCTCTGTATATTTGTACATATGGGAGGAGGAGGTGCCATATTGATTCCCTTAGACAGTACAGTATGAGGGTATAGCTTATTGTGTGCCCAGAACATTCCTTCTCTGTATATTTGTATTTATACATATGGGAGGAGGGAGGTGCCATATTGATTCCCTTAGACAGTACAGTATGAGGGTATAGCTTATTGTGTGCCCAGAACATTCCTTCTCTGTATATTTGTATTTATACATATGGGAGGAGGGAGGTGCCATATTGATTCCCTTAGACAGTACAGTATGAGGGTATAGCTTATTGTGTGCCCAGAACATTCCTTTTCTGTATATTTGTATTTATACATATGGGAGGAGGAGGTGCCATATTGATTCCCTTAGACAGTACAGTATAAGGGTATAGCTTATTGTGTGCCCAGAACATTCCTTCTCTGTATATTTGTACATATGGGAGGAGGGAGGTGCCATATTGATTCCCTTAGACAGTACAGTATGAGGGTATAGCTTATTGTGTGCCCAGAACATTCCTTCTCTGTATATTTGTACATATGGGAGGAGGAGGTGCCATATTGATTCCCTTAGACAGTACAGTATGAGGGTATAGCTTATTGTGTGCCCAGAACATTCCTTCTCTGTATATTTGTATTTATACATATGGGAGGAGGGAGGTGCCATATTGATTCCCTTAGACAGTACAGTATGAGGGTATAGCTTATTGTGTGCCCAGAACATTCCTTCTCTGTATATTTGTATTTATACATATGGGAGGAGGGAGGTGCCATATTGATTCCCTTAGACAGTACAGTATGAGGGTATAGCTTATTGTGTGCCCAGAACATTCCTTCTCTGTATATTTGTACATATGGGAGGAGGGAGGTGCCATATTGATTCCCTTAGACAGTACAGTATGAGGGTATAGCTTATTGTGTGCCCAGAACATTCCTTCTCTGTATATTTGTACATATGGGAGGAGGAGGTGCCATATTGATTCCCTTAGACAGTACAGTATGAGGGTATAGCTTATTGTGTGCCCAGAACATTCCTTCTCTGTATATTTGTATTTATACATATGGGAGGAGGGAGGTGCCATATTGATTCCCTTAGACAGTACAGTATGAGGGTATAGCTTATTGTGTGCCCAGAACATTCCTTCTCTGTATATTTGTATTTATACATATGGGAGGAGGGAGGTGCCATATTGATTCCCTTAGACAGTACAGTATGAGGGTATAGCTTATTGTGTGCCCAGAACATTCCTTCTCTGTATATTTGTATTTATACATATGGGAGGAGGTGCCATATTGATTCCCTTAGACAGTACAGTATGAGGGTATAGCTTATTGTGTGCCCAGAACATTCCTTCTCTGTATATTTGTATTTATACATATGGGAGGAGGGAGGTGCCATATTGATTCCCTTAGACAGTACAGTATGAGGGTATAGCTTATTGTGTGCCCAGAACATTCCTTCTCTGTATATTTGTATTTATACATAGGGGAAGGAACTGCAAGCCAATAATCCTATACATCTTGCCTTTAATATTATTATTATTGAATTGAAATCTTTATTTATTAATAACATTTTTTGTAACTACAATTTATTTTTATCGGTTATAAATTCTGTGCAATGTTTTCCAAACAACAACACTCCGTCCTGTTCATCATATAAATATCAGCACTCGGCAAACGCTAATCAGAAATGTTTGTCTGCCAATTAAAACATCACATTGACGACTGAGTAAAATTATTTGCCGCCAATCTCTTTCATCGAAAGCCTCCCAGCCAATGACGGATGTTTGCTGGGATTTTTGTATGAACAGAGAAATGACCCCCCAGATCCATGAACATTGCAGCAGTAAGTCACGGCCCGTGTGTTGCTTTCCTGCAATTCTGCGGCTGGCGGGGAAGATTGATCGCCGTGGTACCTGCTGCTTATAATTATGCAAAGAACGGAGCAAATGATTCTGTTATTCCCTGGTTAGAGAGTCTCTTCATTCATCTGCACATTGTCTAAATTAACTGCCCTGCATGGGGCAAACAATAACCCCCGTCAGTATTTCCTCATTTCTCATGTGTGTGACACGTAGGGTTAAACTGACTTTTCCTAAGTAAACGGATTAACCTCTTGAGTGACAGAGTAAGAAATCTTGACAATGAAAGGAACTTCGCCTTGAGGCTGAAATTCATGGCAAACGCATTCCCAACAAATGTAGAACTACTGGGATCACTCACAAACTATACATTTCAGCCATAAAGCAGGGCAGGACTGCTGCTTACAATGGGGATCAGATAGGATCTGTGCAGCCACTGGGACAGAATGTTCTGTTATACAGATAGCTAGAATCTCAGCTGCCATAAAGCAGGGCAGGACTGCTGCTTACAATGGGGATCAGATAGGATCTGTGCAGCCACTGGGACAGAATGTTCTGTTATACAGATAGCTAGAATCTCAGCTGCCATAAAGCAGGACAGGACTTCTGCTTACAATGGGGATCAGATGGGATCTGTGCAGCCACTGGGACAGAATGCTCTGTTATACAGATAGCTAGAATCTCAGCTGCCATAAAGCAGGACAGGACTGCTGCTTACAATGGGGATCAGATAGGATCTGTGCAGCCACTGGGACAGAATGTTCTGTTATACAGATAGCTAGAATCTCAGCTGCCATAAAGCAGGACAGGACTGCTGCTTACAATGGGGATCAGATAGGATCTGTGCAGCCACTGGGACATAATGCTCTGTTATACAGATAGCTAGAATCTCAGCTGCCATAAAGCAGGACAGGATTGTTGCTTACAATGGGGATCAGATAGGATCTGTGCAGCCACTGGGACAGAATGTTCTGTTATACAGATAGCTAGAATCTCAGCTGCCATAAAGCAGGGCAGGACTGCTGCTTACAATGGGGATCAGATAGGATCTGTGCAGCCACTGGGACAGAATGCTCTGTTATACAGATAGCTAGAATCTCAGCTGCCATAAAGCAGGACAGGACTGCTGCTTAGGGCTCTTACTCATGAGCGTTTTTACCTGCGCTCCCCTGTGTTCCGTTTCTCGGCGTTCAGCCGCAGGGGAGCACAGGAATAGACGCATTTCATTATTTCAAGTGGGGCTGTACTCAGGTTGAGACGCAACATGCTGCATTTTTCCTGCGTTCGGCGCCTACATGCGCCTGTGTGAGTATAGCCCCATTTGAAATAATGAAATGCGTCTATTTCTGCGCTCCCCTGCGGCTGAACGCCGAAAAACGGAACGCAGGGGAGCGCAGGTAAAAACGCTCATGAGTAAGAGCCCTTACAACGGGGATCAGATAAAGGACAGATAAGAACAATGACCTTGTATGACCAGTTACTATAAATGCTTTGTTGCAATAACCCCCAGCTGAACGGCGGCGAGTGCCAATGATGAATTTCATGGTTTTCACCATAGGAATATTCGGAAGATGAGCCGACACAAAGTGAATACACAGGGACCGGACTAAAAGGCATCAGGGGAGTGTTATAAAAAGTACATTTAGCCTTAGAATCCCCAGATGGACTTACAATGAACCTTTGCTCGAGTTCCTCTGACTTTCAATGTAATGACATTTGTGAAGCTGTAATTCTCTGATAGAGGCTAATTAGGAAACACAAGATGTTATACACAGTACAGACCTTCAGAATTAAAATAAAAGCTGGGCATCTGTAACCCCTCAATTGCTGCCTAAAGAGTTCTGGAACCCAGTCGAATAAAAACGTAGAAGCTGCTTTGCCTTTTAACTTTAGTGTCAGCGCTGTGTTGCTGGCAGTCATAGGGTTAATTGGCTGACAGATCAGATAGCTGCTTCTTGAGCTGCCAGTCTGATCTAAATACAAGTTCAGGTATTGGATCTGTTATCCGGAAACCCATTATCCAGAAAGCTCAGAATCACAGAAAAACTCCCTAAAACACATTTTTAAAAATGATTTCCTTTTTCTGTGTAATAATAAAACAGTCGCTTGTACTTGATCCCAACTAAGATATAATTAATCCTTATTGGAAGAAAAACCAGCCTATTGGGTTTATTTCATGTTTACATGATGTTCTAGTAGACTTGTTTGAAGAGCCAAATTACGATCTGTTATCCGGGAAACCCCAGGTCCCGAGCATTCTGGATAACAGGTCCCATACCTGTAATAGAATTAACTAGTGATGGGCAAATAAATTTGCGTAGAATTTCCACATTTCCGCGCCGCCATCGACTGTAATTTATTTGGACAAAATAGTCTCTCACTTAAAAATTGGCGCTTGCGTCAAAATTGTCACACGTCAACATTATTTTGACGCCCATTGACTTCAATGTGTTTTGCAAATTTTTCACTGTTTCGCAAATTTTGTCGCCGAAAATGGGACACGTTCCCCCATCGCTACTAATAACAAGTGTAGAACCCCAAGTAACCCTTCATGTCCTGCAGCAGGATGCCAGTATACCCGTGTCTTGCATATAAAGGAAATTTTGTGTTGATTATGCTTTTAGGAACCCTGGCACTTAAAGGGTTAATGGTAGGAGACCTGGCACTTAAAGCGTTAATGGTAGGAACCCTGGTACTTAAAGGGTTAATGGTAGGAAACCTGGCACTTAAAGGGTTAATGGTAGGAACCCTGGCACTTAAAGGGTTAATGCCAGGACGTCTGGCATTTAAAGGGTTAATGGTAGGAACCCTGGCACTTAAAGGGTTAATCTTGCAGGTAGTTACATATCCAGCTAAGCCTTCATTACGATATCTTTCACTGCCTTCTTACTCTCAAGCTCTCTCTATGGTGAATGATCAGCCTTAAAGGGATACTGACCCATTGTTGACAAAGGCACACTCATGTCATTCACTGGACCCAGTTTCCTACGGATGACACTTTAGTTAAAAATCAAGGATTTTAATCAGTGCAGCCACCTAAACCTTCAGGCCTGACTTGCTTGATGGAGCAAGATACTTCCTTGTTCCAGTTCAATGAGTAAAACTTGTTCAGAACCTACTTAGATCCATTATCAAGAAACCCGTTATCCACAAAGCTCCCAATTACGGAATGGCCAAATCCCATAGACTCCATTATAATCAAGTAATCCTGATGTTTAAAAAATGATTTCCTTTTTCTGTGTAATAATAAAACAGTAGCTTGTACTTGATCCCAACTAAGATATAATTAATCCTTATTGGAAGCAAAACCAGCCTATTGGGTTTATTTCATGTTTATATGATTTTCTAATAGGCAAAGTATAAAGATCCAATTATGGAAACACCAGGCCCCGAGCATTTTTGATAACCGTTCCCATACCTGAACTGAAATTGAAAGTTCTTTCCTTTCACACCTTCCTGGTTCTGCAGAGCAGTTGTGGGAGGAGAAATAGGAAGTGAACTCATCCTTATCTGTAAGCTGAGACACAGACTGCAGGAAGGGTAAATGGAGGGGTTTGTTTACACTGAGCACATTATCTCTAATCCTAATAACAGAAGGAGGCAGTAAGGGGAGAAGCATAACAATAATCACAATGATAATCTGTATTATCAGAATTGTTGTCTCCCATTCTCCCTCTATGGGGGATCTTCTATAGAGAACAATGGAGCAGCTCCCCTAGTGGTTGCAAGTCCATACGCAGAGCTTTCAGATTTCCGTGTAACCATAAAAACGTTAAACTGTATCCGTTGCTTGCGCTTATGCGAGTGAATGAATGGGCCGCGTGGATTATTTAGTGGCGGCTGCACAAGTGGAATATATTACACGTTCTGCACATCGTGAATTATCTGAATGGATTATCTGAACTCATTTTTATCTCCGACTCCTTCTCTTCTTTCCCCCTTATTTTTCTGTCTCAATACAGTAAAACACGGCCCCATAAAAATTTTATTTTCCCTTTGTAACAGCCACCAAAAAAAAAATAATAAAGACGTCCCGGCCCCTATTTATGGCAGTCGGTAGGCAGAGCAGCAATCACGGCGACAATCTCCGGTTTATTAAATGCGGCTTTAATAGCGGCGTCAGGGAAATAACGAGCGCGGGCTCCGCTGATTAATAGGGCCCACTTCTCAATCCTCATGATAAACCTTCCCTTTTCATTCGCTGGGGCCGGTGCTGATGTAATGAAATGACCCATTTTGAGCCGGAAAAGTTCTAATTAAAGGCCAAGTAAAAGGTCCTGCTGCATGTACAGACATTTTAATTTTCATTCTAAGACAAGGGGTTTTAATTGGTTGATGTCGGGAAGATTGTGACGTCAGTAGATGTATAAATACCCTTTAAGCTCCATAGCAAGAGTGAGCCAGGCCCTCCCAGAAGTCTCTGATCCTTGGCGAGACCAGTCTCCATCTTTGCCAAGTTTACTGTGCTCCTGCTGCACTCACTACCATGTGGCAGTTGGTAGAGTTTGGCATTTTGCGGGTTGTATTTAGCAGCTGCAGACATTGGTGCAAGTTGGTTGGTTGCAGGTTGGGTCACAGTTCTCAGTAAAAGCAATTTTATATTCCTTTACTCTTCTTTTCACCTCCCAAGTTTTCTGATGATGTCACTCCGGTTAGTGATGATGTCATTCCCACTGCCAGTGTGTGGGAGCGTCGCTTCTGAGGCAGCTGTGGATTAAACTGGGTTGTGGGTCCAGGTTTCTGGGATTGGGCACTTGCAGCAATTGCCTTTTTTTTTTCTACAGGTCTAGTAACCCATAGCAACCAATCAGCAGGTAGCATGGCCCATCGGGGCTTCCACTACAGAGCCCCCCCCCACCATCTGGGCCCTCGCCCCAGCCACAACCCCACTACTTGCATACCTGTTATTTAGTTGTGGCCACAATTTTGGGCCAGGTGGGTATCAGTGGGGCAGCGTGGGATCTCAGAAGGGTGCATAGCTTCCAACAGTCCCGTTTTTCGTGGGACAGTCCTGATTTTGACAGCTCAACCCACAGTCCCAGATTGTTACTGAAATGTCCCCACTTTCTCTTTGATCTCCTGCACTGAACAGCCAGAAACAGATACAAAGTTTCTAAAACTTAATTGGCTTTTGGCAGAGAGCCCAGAATACATGGTGGCTGCCATTTGTAACAATTTAAGATGAGCAAAGTAGGGATGCACCGAATCCAGGATTCGGTTCGGGATTTGGCCTTTTTCAGCAGGATTCGTATTCGGGCGAATCCTTCTGCCTGGCTGAACCGAATCCAAATCCTAATTTGCATATGCAAATGTACTTAGCAAATTTAATTTGCGTATTCAAATTAGGGGTGGGAGGGAAATCATGTGACTTTTTGTTACAAAACAAGGAAGTAAAAAATGTTTTCCCCTTCCCACCAGTAATTTGCATATGCAAATTAGGATTTGGTTCCGTATTCGGCTGAATCTTTCATGAAGGATTCAGGGGTTCGGCCAAATCCAAAATATTGGATTTGGTGCATCCCTAAAGCAAAGAAACAATTGTAACAATTTAAGATAAGCAGGTCTCCTGGGAAAACTGATTTGCAGCTTAAAGGGCAATTCACCTTCATTAGCAAAACTGTAATAACACGTGTTCAGACTTTCATAACCTGCCAAATTTAGTAAAAGGGACATAGTGATTAGGGGGTGTGGCCACAAAATAGGTGTGGTCAGAAAACACTAATCTTTTTGTTGCTTTTTTTATTTCCCAAATGTTGGGAGATATGAGGGTGTGAGTCTACGGGTCGATAGAAAACCAAAGGGGGCATGAGGCACTCGGAGAAATGTCCACAAGGGTCGCCAAAGATAACATAAAAAATATATTATTTATTGTATAGTAATTTAAAAAAGGAACAATATCTCCACTGGCCCTACGCGTTTCGTGCTCCCCCAGGGCACTGAGTCCTCGTCGATCTTTCCTTCCCAGCAAGTGGGTATTTATAGGAGACATAACCAGTGAGACATAAGATTCGGGTCACCAGTAAACAGGGTGTTATGGGTTCCTACAGCCGATTAATAAGTCTCTTACAGGAATCTGGTTGATAGACAAAAATAGGCCAGAATTAACGGGATATTACCCCAGTTCCCAGGGCACAAATCACCAATTATAACAAAGAATGTGCCGTAATTCAAAATCTATAAAATTCTATTTTTATTGAAAAAAAAAAATCCATATTAAAAGTATTTTCAGTAATTCATCTAGTACTAATGGAATTCTATAGATTTTGAATTATGGAACATCCTTTGTTATAATTGGTTCCTACAGCCGATGACACATCACCTTCCATACGCACACACCCCACAGCGCGGGGGTCCTCGTTACCCCTTTAACTGTACAGTGGGGGGCTGCTGTGCATTATATTCCAGGCAACCGTTTATAATAATGTTCCTTTTTTGCAATATCAGTCAGGGTCGAATTTCGAATTGAAAAAAACGGCAAAATTCAAATTTAAAAAGACCAACCGAAATTGTCGAATTTTTTTATTTTTTTTTTGGTCGAATAGGGACATTTTCAATCGAATAGGTCCGTATTCGGACGTATTCAAATTGTACGAATGGAACCAACAGCGCATTCGATCAAATTCAATTCCAAGTTTTTCCCAAAAAAAAAAACTTCAATGTTTCAAAGTCCACCAATTGACTCCAAATAGGTTCTAGGAGGTCCCCCATAGGTTAAAACAGCAATTCGACAGGTTTTAGATGGCGAATGGGCAAAGTCGAATATTTAAAGAGACAGTACATGATACATTTCGGTATTCGAATTTTCACTTTTTTTTTTTTTTTTCAAATCGAATTTAGACTATTCCCTAGTTGAAGTATACAAAAAATAGCTCGGAATTTGAATTTTTTTTCATTCGAAAAAATCACCTTGACCTTTGATAAATCTGCCCCTAGCTGTCCGGTAATTCAAAGAGCTTACAATCTATATGGGTGGCTGACTTGTTCCAGAGAGAACCCAGAGCCAAATCAGATCTCTGCGCTAAAGGACTTTGAATGGAGATTTCAAAGAGGCCAAGGGAGAATCTTTTTTTTTTTTGAGGGATTTGGAGAATAAATCGAGATTTGTATCTCACAGCTTTGCACTGCGCCGGATCCACCGTCCCTGCTTTGGAACAATATCGGCCACATCGAAGCAAATTTGTTTCTTTGCAAAATAATCAAACTCTATTCACCGGCCGACAATGGATTTGATTTGTGCGCACAAAATAACAATGGGGTGCGGGGGGTGGGGGATTTATACATTGAGCTCAGTTCTGTCTCTGATACAAAAAGGACTTGGCTAAAGGAAAGCAAACCAGCGAGAATGAAATAGACTCGTTACCCCTAATTATTCAGCTAATGTTTCGTTTAAAGGGATATGTCTGCTCTTTCTGACTTTAAAAAGTTCACATTTACTAGAACTGTTAGTATGAGAGTAACATTCTGAGACAATTTGTAACTGGTTTTAATTTTTTATTATTTGTGGTTTTTGACTTATTTAGCTTTTTAATCAGTAGCTCTGCAGGTTTCAATTTCAGCCGTCTGGTTGCTAGGGTTCAAATTACCCAAGCAACCATGCAGTGATTTGAATAAGAGACTGGAATATAAATAAGAGAGGTCTGAGTAGAAAGAGTAGTAAAAAAAAAGTAACAATATATGTGTAGCCTTACAGAGCATTTGCTTTTTGAAGGGGTCAGTGACCCCCATTTGTATGATGGAAAGAGTCAGAAGAAGACGGCATATAATTCCAAAAACTATAAAAAGGGAAAACATGAAGGCCAATTGAAAAGTTGCTTAGAATTAGTCATTCTATAACAAATTAAAATTGAAGGTGAAACACCCGTTTAACTCAAACACAGGCCTATGTAGCACCCATACGTTGTAGCTTTGCCTATACAGTGTATATATATATATATATATATATATATATATATATATATATATATATATATATATATATATATATATATATATATATATATATATATATATATATATATAAAAAATGCCTGGGTGCAGTGTCCAAAATTTTTAGAATATCTATCAACAAAGAAGGTCCGCTTAAAAAATAAAAATGTTTATTGACTAAAGGACTAACGTTTCGGCCTCTCCGAGGCCTTTCTCAAAGTCCTCGGAGAGGCCGAAACGTTAGTCCTTTAGTCAATAAACATTTTTTTGTGTCCGTATGGGGAAGTCTAGTCCCTTGTTTTACATCCTCCTTCCAGTAGCAAAGACCAGTCCTGTCTGAGTTACTATAGAGGGAGCAGAGCCCTGTGGCTGTGGGATCCAATAAGAACCTGCACCCTCCCTACTCCTCTATGTGTTGCACATGATTCTTGAACCCTTCCTTTGCATGGACGTGGGTCACAAATGCTTGGGGGGACTCATGGTTGTGGGTATCCCAAGCTACACCCCTGATTTATGCTATGGATTTAAGATAAACATTTAGGACCAAAGCAAATGCCCCATATTGTATTCCTCATGGGGCCAAGGATGGAACTAGGGGAAAGCAGATGCCTAAGGTGCAACTTGAGGGCGGCACAATTTGGGTGGAGAAAATGACAAATTTCTTACAACTCTCTGTATGACATAGGGGTACAGCCGGGGTTTTGGGGAAGTAGGGTCAGGTCTTCGTGCTTGTTTTTGGAAGAAAGTTGAATCCAGTCTAGCGGCTTGCTTTTGGGGGAAAATGCTATTGGGTCTAGAGCAGGGGTCCCCAACTTTTACTCGTGAGCCACATTTAAATGTAAAAACACTTGAAGAGCAACACAACCATGAAAAATTCTTTGGGGATTCCAAAAAAGGGCTGTGCTTGGCTGTTTGGTAGCCTCTGTATGGACTGGTAGCCTACAGGAGGCTCTGATTGGCAGTAGACCTGTTTTTTCTGCAACCAAAATTGCCTCCAAGCCTGGAATTCAAAAATAAGCCCCTACTTTGAGGCCACTGGGAGCAACATCCAAGGGGTTGGGGAGCAACATATTGCTCATGAGCTACTGGTTGGGGATCACTGATCTAGAGGCTGGTTGTTGGGGGAAGGGGTGTCAGGGCAACATGTGGCTTCAAACGGATGGGGGGACGGCAGGGATGGAGTTGGCCTTGGGGGCCAGAATCTGTCAGCCGAGCTTTGCAGGGGTAAATGGTTAATTTTTACATGTAGGAAAGTTGTATAAAACATACAAAGGGCTAAATGGGCACAATCGGGCATTTTTTTTTTCTTGCACAGGGCCTTCCGGCAGAAATGAATTGCTACAGGTCTCTGTGCTCTCTCTCTGTGCAAAGCAGAGACCAGCAACTGCCCCATGAATACAGCAGTGTCAGCTTCAGCAGCATTGTACTCAGGAGTGCCCAAAAGGGGGCGGAACATAGGCATCTCACCCCCTGCACCCTACTTCTTTCACATGCACAAGTTAGAAAACAATGGAGGCTGCTGGGTGCCCTATGGCAGGAGTTAAGGACTGGCCTGGGTCCCCTATTACTTGTGGTGTAAGGTACAGAGACCGCCATGAGCCTAGAAGTTTGGGGGGGGGGGAAATGTAATATTTCAGGGTTGGCATTCTCTCTCCATATAGTTTAGTTAGAGCCGGGAGTGTCCTACTTGCATCCTTCTCATTGTTATGTAAGCAGCTTTACATGATTAATTGGATTTGCAAGGACAGAGTGGTTTGGGGGTGCTTTGATTAATTTGGGGAATGGATTCCTATAATTCAAATGTAATAATAATGGTAACCCATCAAGCAAACAAGGTCCTTTAAATAAACACGTCTATGGAACTAAGACACCTCGTTCCCCGGGACTGACTGTTCCACCGAACCGTCGTTTTTCCATAATTATTAATCAACAATTGATGAACTCCCCTGTATCCGATGTGTAATGGATCAGTCATTAGGCAACTTCCAGCAGAACAAGTGAACTTCACGTCTCTGATGATTGAATGTGCTCTTTGGAGAATGGATCCTCTCGTCCATTAACTGTCATTTCATCTTGGCTCTCTCTGCGCCCGCCGATACTTCCAGTTTATTTGCTTTTTATTTCCCCCCAAAAACCCCCCCCACAAAAGGGAAAAGCTGCATTTCTTTTCCTTTTATTTCTGGGAAACTGAAAGCCGGTGGCCGTTCATTTGGATAAAATGTGACCCCCCGATGGGCAGTTTTTCTCTGTCCCGACGCTTGTGAGAATTGAAAGATCCACTTCTCTGCTGTTTGAATAAGCAGGCGGCAAGTTCGGGGGGGGGGGGTCATATTATTATCTCAAAGGAGAAGTGAGCGGACTGTCGGACGCAAATTGCTTTTAAATAAAATTTAAGCCGCTTGCCAAAATGGCACATTCTATCCGTCGGCGGTTACTGAGCTTTTTATGCAGTTTCAGTACATTTGTTAGTTGCCGCTTAATGTACCAATAGCAAGAATCGCGTTTGAAATGCGCAATAAAGTATTGGGGTTTGGCCAGCGCAGGTTTTCTATGTACCAAGAATGTAGTCAGAAGGGCAAGTAATATGGCAGCTCCGATGTGAAAGCAGATACTCAGAGAAGGAAAATTCTATCCATATATTCAGTCACCTGTAGTCCTTATACTCTTAATATATATGGTATAATAAGGAGGAGCAAAATCCTTAATAAGGGAAAAAATCAGATTTTTTTTTTTACTGGGGAAAGATGGTGTAAGTGGAAAATCCACTCCGCATGCAAAACAGATGTATGTAACATTGGGGTAACCGTCACCCTGCTATAGTTCCAGGGGTACCCAGGGTACAAATAAGCACTCACCCCAAATCTCCCCCTAACTGACCTTCAGACTGGGCCCCCTTAGCTCATAACAAGGTTACAGATATATAGAAACATTGGGGTAACAGTCACCCTGCTATAGTTCCAGGGGTACCCAGGGCACAAATAAGCACTCACCCCAAATCTCCCCCTAACTGACCTTCAGACTGGGCCCCCTTAGCTCATAACAAGGTTACAGATATATAGAAACATTGGGGTAACAGTCACCCTGCTATAGTTCCAGGGGTACCCAGTGCACAAATAAACACTCACCCCAAATCTCCCCCTAACTGGCCTTCAGGCTGGGCTCCCTTAGCTCATAACAAGGTTACAGATAATACAAAGTTCTGAGTCGTTGCTAAAAGGCCCCTAAATAAGTGCAGTTCGCCACGTCTGGGCTTCATTACAGCCTCTTACATTCCCGTTACTTGGATGTGGTTCCATCTTTGCATATCTGCCTTTTAACGGTCTGGGAACGTCTTTACTGGGGAGGGTAGAGAAGGGCTATAATGGGAGCTGCCATGCTCATAAAACTGTTACGAGCAGCCCTAAAACCTAATGAGTCCTATTGTTGGACAACGGTGGGAACTGCCTGAATGGCACCAGCAAACAGTGAAGCGTTGGTGTATGAGCTGATTTTTGTGGTTTCAGAGCTGCAATGTAAATGTCATTTTGAGTCAAGGTTTGTGCCATCATTGGTTACCCACACTAAAACTAACCGTAACAATTCTGGGGTGGAGAACGAGCCCCTGTTTCCAACATCTATGGTGTTCTCCATTCTCTTTTGTCTTCTTACATTTCCCTATGGCTCATCATGTCTCTGATGTTCTCCCATTATTCTTTTTCTGACTCCTTTAATAGTCTCCCCTTTATTCATCCATCCAGTTTGTCCCCCTCTTACATTCTCTTGTGTATTTCTGTGCTCCCAACACCCCTATTTTTCTTATGCAACCCCCCCCCCCTTGTATCCTTTTCCCTTTTATTTCTCTTCCTGTATAAATGTTGTGGAGAAAGGCATGCTGGGAATTTTTATATGTAAATGTGACTGCTTTGCATATACCTGCCCACATTTCCTTAATTCTATGGAATCAAAGTATGCGGGGAATACTCTAATGAAATAACATACAGATGCACTGATTAGTAAATAATCACTTTGCATATCCCCACCCACAGATTCGGGGTAACCTGGAGCAAAGGGAATATTCTCATACACTAATGTGCAGGTTAATCCCCACCATGATGAGTAAAATGTATACACGGCTCACTAATAAGTCTTTAGGTTTGCATGCACCAGCTAAATTCTGTAGAGCAAGGTGTGCTGGGAATTTCTAATGGAATTAAATACATAGGCACTAATGACCGTAAATCTGCCTGATCCAGCCCACATTTGCTTAATTCTGGAGTAGCAAAGTGAGATGGGAATTTCTAATGCAAAAAAATATGCAGAATAGCGTGTAGTTGTGCATGATCCCACCCCCATATTCTAATTGTGCTTAGAACTATGCATGATGGGAAATGTATAATGAAATCATAAGCAGATACATTTTAATACATTGTATATTACATACATTTTCTCACTACCTGCAAACAATACAACCACAAAGGCTACAGATATATAGAAACATTGGGGTGTCACCCTGCTATAGTTCCAGGGGTACCCAGGGTACAAATAAACACTCACCCCAAATCTCCCCCTAACTGGCCTTCAGACTGGGCCCCCTTAGCTCATAACAAGGTTACAGATATATAGAAACATTGGGGTAACAGTCACCCTGCTATAGTTCCAGGGGTACCCAGGGTACAAATAAGCACTCACCCCAAATCTCCCCCTAACTGGCCTTCAGACTGGCCCCCCTTAGCTCATAACAAGGTTACAGATATATAGAAACATTGGGGTAACAGTCACCCTGCTATAGTTCCAGGGGTACCCAGGGTACAAATAAACACTCACCCCAAATCTCCCCCTAACTGGCTTTCAGACTGGGCCCCCTTAGCTCATAACAAGGTTACAGATATATAGAAACATTGGGGTAACAGTCACCCTGCTATAGTTCCAGGGGTACCCAGGGTACAAATAAACACTCACCCCAAATCTTCCCCTAACTGGCCTTCAGACTGGGCCCCCTTAGCTCATAACAAGGTTACAGATATATAGAAACATTGGGGTAACAGTCACCCTGCTATAGTTCCAGGGGTACCCAGGGTACAAATAAACACTCACCCCAAATCTCCCCCTAACTGGCCTTCAGGCTGGGCCCCCTTAGCTCATAACAAGGTTACAGATATATAGAAACATTGGGGTAACAGTCACCCTGCTATAGTTCCAGGGGTACCCAGGGTACATATAAACACTCACCCCAAATCTCCCCCTAACTGGCCTTCAGGTTGGGCCCTCTTAGCTCATAACAAGGTTACAGATATACAGAAACAATCCTATCTATCTATCTATCTATCTATCTATCTATCTATCTATCTATCTATCTATCTATCTATCTATCTATCTATCTATCTATCTATATGTATATATGTATATGTATGTATATATGTATATATATATATATATATATATATATATATGTATATATACTGTATATGTATATATAGATATATATATATATATATATATATATATATATATATATATATATATATATATATATATATATATATATATATATATATATATATTAAATTCCCATGCGCCAATCCCCATTGCTGCGGTCCAGATGATGAAAAATTGCACAAATAAAGGGGAGGGGACAGGGGTGAGGAACGGCAGTGGGCCTAGGGGCAACTACTACGTAAATCCGGCCCTGATAGTTTGGTTCCTTATATATTATTTAATTTAGTAAAATTTGCTTTATTCCCATGAATTTCCCATTCTAATATTCTGTATCTTTCTCTTCCAGGCCACACAAAGAAACAATCCTGCCCTGGACCAGATTATTCATGGACTGAAGGGCGTTGTCCATCATGGTGGGTATCGTTCTTCTTTAAGCTGGTCCTGTATGTGCCAATGAACAACATGTCCAATGGTCAAAACATTTCCAAAATGACACTGTTTTAATATATGTAACATATTAGAAGACTCTGCCTGAGGTTGGAGGTGATTGTGTTTTCTGATCAACTAGAGAAGCAGTAACCACTGTCATGAACAATGTCCTCCTTAGATCTGGATCAAACACTGCACCATAATCTATCATTCCTATTTAAATGAATAATGATCTAAATGTGCCAGATGCATCAATACAGATGCACCAATGCAAATGCGCCATCCATTCTATTCAGCTGGTAAACCAGTTTAGTTGCTTTGAGTAAATGCATGGGGCCCCTTTTTTTCAGACCCTTGACATGTACTGGCTAATTCCTAATTTCACACCAAAATTCTAGATATTATGTGATCACTAATGGTCCACCCCCCCCCCCCCCAATTTTTCTGAAGTCACACTCAGAAGACTCTGTGCTACCAGGAAGCAATCTGTTTCTTCTCAGTCACCGCACAGCAATGCACAAGAAATAAATCATTACATGTTCTAATATATCATCCATATTAGCACAACAGCACCAGGCTCGGAACCCACCGCCCCCCTCGCTATTTATCTTCTGCAAGTTCTGAAACATTTTCCTCTTAGAATATTTTGTTCCATCATAAATTATTTGTCTCCACGTCGCAGATGATAACAATAAATCACGTCTGACTCTTCTCTCAAGTTTGCCACGTTGTATGAGCTGGAAAACTTTATTAATATAAGGGAAAGTTTTACCTCTTTTTAAAAATCTTGTAAAGCAAAGTCATCGAAGCAAGTTGGCAGTTGGTCATTTTTTATATTGTGATGTGTAAATTATTTACATTTATATTCTGTAAAAAAATAAAAAATAAAAAAAGTGCCCTGGTTGCTATGGACATTTACCCTGGCAATCAGAAAGCAGATATATTAATTGCTTTTTATTTTCTATTTTTTACTCTTAAAATATAGTAGAAACTGATTATTTTAATTTGGCCTCACATGTTTCCTCCAGAGCTCCGATCAGAGCCCTGATCTTTTGAACTTATAATTTCATGCATTAGTTGATCCATTTCTCTGCTGTTTCAGCCCCTACTGAGCGTGTTCCCTATACTGGCGTCTGTCGCCACAGAGCAACTGTCACAAATGATACATTAGTAGCTGGTTTCTAAGTAATGTATCAACCCATGTATCAAACTGTAACCATTTAGAAAGCTGAATTGCTTACAGAGTTTATATACACAAGAGGGCAGAAAATAAAATAAATCCATTATAGAAGACAGAAAGTATCACTATTTGTGATGTCCGCTCTGCAAATAATACGTTTAAGGAAGATGAACTGCTCCGAACTTGGTTCCCTTCTCCCTTGCTTATTCAAATGGTCAGCCTGTGAATGGAGTGCTTGTGACAAAGGGTTAAATTGTGCTATCACTCAACTCATGAACTGACGACGTCACAATGAACATGTGGAGAGGTGCAGCCCTGGTCACTCCCATCGGTTGTGTGTGTGTATATATATATACAGGGCCGCCATCAGGGGGGGACAGGGGGGACAAGCGTACCGGGCCCGGGCATGAAGGGGGGCCCGGCAGCGCTGCATTTTTTTGAAGATCCGGGCCCCCCTTACGAGCGCCCGAGCCGTACGTCTTGCCTCTTCAGTGCCGAATGCGGAAGTGCCGAAAAGCCGAAGCCGATGCGACGAAAAGACCCGAAGTCACGGAAAAAGCCGAAGTCACGAAGCGCCGAAAAGACCCGAAGTCACGAAAACAGCCGAAGCCGAAGTCCTGAAGCAGCGCAAAGACCCGAAGTCACGAAAACAGCCGAAGCCGAAGTCCTGAAGCGGTGAAAAGACCCGAAGTCACGAAAGGAGGCGAAGTTGAAGTACTGAAGCCATGAGTTCAATTCTACTGAACACCAGTTTGTGTTTTTTTTTTTTTTTAATCCCTGGCCACCAATGTATTATTTTAATATTCTATAGGCCCCTGCCACCAATCTTTTTTTTAAAACTTTTGTTTTTGGGGCCCCCAATTTTTTTTTTAACTCGTAAGGGGCCCCTTGCCACCATTGTTTTTTTTTTTTGGGTTTTTTTTTTTAAAAAAAAAATTAATTTTCTTTTTGGTGGCCCCAAATTTTTTTAACTTGTAAGGGGGCCCCTGCCACCAGTTTTTTTTTTTTTTTT
>NC_054377.1:147403793-147443793 GCF_017654675.1 Xenopus laevis | reverse complement strand
GAATAGAGAGCAGTTGTATTACATGTTTTTTTTTTCCAATATTTATATAATACATTATTTCAATGGAAACTGACAAGATATAGTTACATAGTAACATTATTGTTATTCCTTTGCAGAAAAGGAAACGTTCCTGGATCCCTTCATTCTGAGAGAACTGCTGCCCTCCTCCCTGGGAAGTTTCTACCGCTACACGGGTTCCCTGACGACCCCTCCGTGCAGTGAAATTGTGGAATGGGTGATTTTCAGCCGGCCTGTTCCAATTTCCTACCATCAGGTACGTGGAAATTGAAGTGCAACCTAATCTTTTTTTTTTCATTTGATGATCTCCTTCAATCCGACAAAAGATTCTTATGACCTGTTATTACGGAGCCTTTTACAGCACTAACAAAGCAAAATAATGGGACCCGAAACCATTACATTCCCTTCCTAGGCTCTGAAATCTCTCGCAATCAGTCTTTGTACAGGGCCAGTAATGCTCCGAAGAGGCTCTTTATATAAAGGCGACTTCCTCGAGACAAATAGATTTCTCTGGGGTTTTCTTTAAGCCTGGTACTGCTCCTCACATTAACAGTTTCATGGTTTCACGGACCCCCTTTAATTTTCAGTATTGGACAGAATGCTCTGTTATACAGATAGCTAGAATCTCAGCTGCCATAAAGCAGGACAGGACTGCTGCTTACAATGGGGATCAGATAGGATCTGTGCAGTCACTGGGACAGAATGTTCTGTTATACAGATAGCTAGAATCTCAGCTGCCATAAAGCAGGACAGGACTGCTGCTTACAATGGGGATCAGATAAGATCTGTGCAGCCACTGGGACAGAATGTTCTGTTATACAGATGGCTAGAATCTCAGCTGCCATAAAGCAGGACAGGACTGCTGCTTACAATGGGGATCAGATAAGATCTGTGCAGTCACTGGGACAGAATGTTCTGTTATACAGATGGCTAGAATCTCAGCTGCCATAAAGCAGGGCAGGACTGCTGCTTACAATAGGGATCAGATAGGATCTGTGCAGCCACTGGGACAGAATGTTCTGTTATATAGATAGCTAGAATCTCAGCTGCCATAAAGTAGGACAGGACTGCTGCTTACAATGGGGATTAGATAGGAACTGTGCAGCCACTAGGACAGAATGCTTTGTTATACAGATAGCTAGAATCTCAGCTGCCATAAAGCAGGACAGGACTGCTGCTTACAATGGGGATCAGATAGGATCTGTGCAGCCACTGGGACAGAATGTTCTGTTATACAGATAGCTAGAATCTCAGCTGCCATAAAGCAGGACAGGACTGCTGCTTACAATGGGGATCAGATAGGATCTGTGCAGCCACTGGGACAGAATGTTCTGTTATACAGATAGCTAGAATCTCAGCTGCCATAAAGGGGATGAGATAGAGGAGTGTACAGTATATTACTAAATATCACACACGGTTGAGGCAGAAATACAAATGAAAGTTCAGAATGAAGACGAGTGATGTGAGTAGGAAGCCTGTGCTGTGTAGACTGTCAGGTACAGTAGCTGCACTGGCAGCATCAGACTAATGAAGATACGGTGTCTCTGTGTCGGTTAATGTAGCCTCAGGCTGGTTTCCCATCTCGACATTCTCCCTATTAAAAAGGCAGCGTTCCTCCCATCAGTGACACAATTGCTCTGCAATCAGAGAGAGAGACAAGACACGAGTGAAACAGAGTTAAATGTCTCGGGCTGCGGAGAATAAACACAAAAAGCTAAATTCACATATGGAAAATATAAAGAAAAGGGCAAAATAACTATTGTTCTAGAGAAGCTATTTAACCCCTTCCATGCTGGCTGGCAGGGGATAAATTCTAAGCAACCTTTCAATTGGCCTTCATGTTTTCTGTTTTATATTTAAACTATTTGCCTTCTTCTTCTGACTCGCTGACCCCATCTCAAAAACAAATGCTCTGTAAGGCTACAAATATATTGTTATTGCTTCTTTTTATTAATCATCTTTCTATTCAGGCCTCTCCTATTCATATCCCAGTCTCTTATTCAAATCAATGCATGGTTGCTAGGGGAATTTGGATCCTAGCAACCCGATTGCTGAAATTGCAAACTGGAGAGCTGCTGAATAATAAGCCAAATAACTCAATAACCACATATAATAAAAAATGAAATAATAGTTAATTTAAAGGTAAACAACCCCCTTTAAGCAGTGTGTGGTGGGGGATCTGAAGGGCAAGGGGGGGTGTCCCTTTCCGACCCAGTAGGCACATGACCAACCGGGTAGGAGTAGAAGGCAGGTCTGGGCCCAAACTGTCATATAATTATGGCTGTTGCTGTTAATGACTAGTAATATTATTTATAATATTTAATCTTCTACTGAAAGGCTGCTGCACTATATTATACCATAAAGGATTATATTACAGGTATGGGACCTGTTATCCAGAATGCTCGGGACCAGAGGTTTTCCAGATAATGGATCTTTCCATAATTTGGATCTTCATACCTTAAGTCTACTAGAAAATCATATAAACATTAAATAAACCCAATAGGCTGGTTTTGCTTCCAATAAGGATTAATTATATCTTAGTTGGGATCAAGTACAAGCGACTGTTTTATTATTACACAGAAAAAGGAAATAATTTTTAAAGGGATACTGTCATGGGAAAAAAAATTTTTTCAAAATGAATCAGTTAATAGTGCTGCTCCAGCAGAATTCTGCACTGAAATCCATTTCTCAAAAGAGCAAAGAGATTTTTTTTATATTCAATTTTGAAATCTGACATGGGACTAGACATATTGTCAATTTCCCAGCTGCCCCAAGTCATGTGACTTGTGCTCTGATTAACTTCAATCACTCTTTACTGCTGTACTGCAAGTTGGAGTGATATCACCCCCCTCCCTTTCCCCCCAGCAGCCAAACAAAAGAACAATGGGAAGGTAACCAGATAGCAGCTCCCTAACACAAGATAACAGCTGCCTGGTAGATCTAAGAACAACACTCAATAGTAAAAACCCATGTCTCATTGAGACACATTCAGTTACATTGAGAAGGAAAAACAGCAGCCTGCCAGAAAGCATTTCTCTCCTAAAGTGCAGGCACAAGTCACATGACCAGGGGCAGCTGGGAAATTGACAAAATGTCTAGCCCCATGTCAGATTTTAAAATTAAATATAAAAAAATCTGTTTGCTCTTTTGAGAAATGGATTTCAGTGCAGAATTCTGCTGGAGCAGCACCATTAACTGATTCATTTTGAAAAAAAATTTTTTTCCCATGACAGTATCCCTTTAAATATTTGGATAAAATTGAGTCTATGAGAGGTGGCCTATCTGTAATTTGGAACTTTCTGAGTGACGAGTTTCTGGATAATGGATCCCATACCTGTATTATTATACCGCCCAAGTTCTTCTGTGTTTACTTTCCTTTTTACCTGAAGTTCATTGAGGAGATTAAGGTTCTGGAGTCTACAAACATCTTTCCAGATGAGGCCGTTAAGCCTAGAGACCAGCAGCTCCAGTTGCCTCACTCACTAAATTACTGGCAGTTTATGCACCAGACGATGCCGGTGGAACAGAGAGTGTGTGATCTTTATTTTTGGGAATAGGAAGCTGCGGTTAAATGCGTGAGCTCAGAATAGTTCCAGTGGGCAGAGATGTTTCCGGTGTGACCTCTTTTCTTGGCAGCAGAAAGATTATTGGGCCCCGAGTCGACAAATATCTTAAGCATTGTTTCTCAAGGGCTGCACTTTAAAGGAGAACTAAACCCTAACAATGAATAGGGCTAAAAATGTCATATTTTATATAGTGAACTTATTGCACGAGGCTAAAGTTTGAGCTTGTCAATAGCAGCAATGATCCAGGACTTCAAACTTGTCACAGGGGGTCACCATCTTGAAAAGTGTCTGTGACACTCACATGCTCAGTGGGCTCTGATTGGCTGTTGAGAAGCTAAGCTTAGGGCTCGTCACTAATTATCCAGCAGAAAATGAGCTTCCCTGGCTGTAATATAAGCTGATGCTACAGGTTTGCTGATTATTACATTCTGATGCTAATTGCACTGGTTTCTGTGCTGCCATGTAGTAATTATGTGTATTAATTACTAATCAGCCTTATATTGTGACATTTCTATTCTATGTGTACTGTATATTGTGAGTGGGTCCCTAAGCTCAGTAAGTGACAGCAGCACAGAGCATGTGCAGTGAATCAGCAGAAAAGAAGATGGGGAGCTACTGGGGCATCTTTGGAGACACAGATCTTTACTGCTAAAGGGCTGTGGTTGCCTTGGGCTGGTACAGAAGCACAAAACATCATGTACAACATTTCTAGCTACTTCTTTAGTTAGGCTTTAGTTCTCCTTTAATTCTCCCCTTTCTCTTTGCAGCTGGAAGCCTTCTATTCCATATTCACCACGGAACAGCAGGACCACGTCAAGTCCGTGGATTATTTGCGCAACAATTTTAGGCCGAGGCAGAGCCTGAATGATAGGGCAGTTTTCAAATCCGCCGTGAAAGACGCTTGGAGTCAGGACATGTTGGATTACTTGGACAGTCCGTTTGGCACAGACGCTTCAAAAGGTACAAGTGGTACTTTCTTTATATTCAGACTGGGGGGTCTCTGTGCGTTTTACATTCCCAAGAATCTGCTTGTGAGATAAAACGTGGAATGAAGTGAGAAGAAAGTTTATACATTTTAACCATGATTAGTGTGACTTGGTTACTTTGGAACTCTGAGTATCACTCATGTATTATAAGGGAGAATGTACCCCCTACTGTAAATGATAAGGATATTAGAAGTCACTGAGGGGTTGTTCTGTGACCATATAAAGACACAAGGCTGCAGGCTGAGTTATACAGGGAACTCTGAGTATCACTCATGTATTATAAGGGATAATGTACCCCCTCCTGTAAATGATAAGGATATTAGAAGTCACTGAGGGGTTGTTCTGTGACCATATAAAGGCACAAGGCTACAGGCTGAGTTATACAGGGAACTCTGAGTATCACTCGTGTATTATAAGGGATAATGTACCCCCTACTGTAAATGATAAGGATATTAGAAGTCACTGAGGGGTTGTTCTGTGACCATATAAAGGCACAAGGCTGCAGGCTGAGTTATACAGGGAACTCTGAGTATCACTCATGTATTATAAGGGATAATGTACCCCTACTGTAAATGATAAGGATATTAGAAGTCACTGAGGGGTTGTTCTGTGACCATATAAAGGCACAAGGCTGCAGGCTGAGTTATACAGGGAACTCTGAGTATCACTCATGTATTATAAGGGATAATGTACCCCCTACTGTAAATGATAAGGATATTAGAAGTCA
The DNA here is from genome assembly GCF_017654675.1 of Xenopus laevis. Taxonomy (NCBI): domain Eukaryota; kingdom Metazoa; phylum Chordata; class Amphibia; order Anura; family Pipidae; genus Xenopus; species Xenopus laevis. Next base: position 147,438,496 of record NC_054377.1, on the reverse strand, counting down.
CCGAGGGGCTCTCCTGTGCGTGGAAGGCTTGCTCCCATTGGCTGTCTAATTACAGAGATATATTAGTTTAGCATATCTAATTATAATTAAATATTGTCCCTGTTAATGCCATATAGACAACTCCAACTGGCAAGTCATCCAATAAATTAATATCATGCCCCCCGCCTTGCCTACTAGGGGCAAGAGAAGCCTGTGACCCCTTCATGGGAAGAAGAAGAAAAATAATAATCATATCCTAATAGTTCCCTTTGACAAAAACCAAAAAAACAAATAAATGAAGGTTCAGTTGCCCTTTAATCCACTATATTGCAGCATTGTAACGTCGCCCGCTGCATCTCTCATCCCTGACTCCAAAGGCAAAAGTATCTGCTCACATTTCTCTTTCTCTTCTTCAGTGGTTTATTTTAATCAAATTCCCTGTGAGGGCCGTGAGTGACACATTTCCACGCGCTCCGCCCACATAACTGAGGCGTTCGCCGTTTCGCCGTCTTCCATCTCCGCACCCTGTTATAAAGGGAGATTGAAACATTATGATTTCTGCGCCCATCTGACAGCTTTATTCCCCCCTTTCAGCAGCTGACGAGTGACAGGCAAATGTTTTATTCACCACCCTTGGTAAAAAAAAAAAATGACAAGATTTGGTCGTAGTTAAGGGTACAGCAGTCGGAACACGCAGTGCAGCCGATTATTTCACGAAGGAACAAATGTTGTGTCAGTCTCCGTCTCCTTGTGTGCGAGGGAAAAGAACAAGCTCATTTACCAGCCTATTTCTATCCCATCCAGTGGCGAGTGTTCTACAATCTTTATATTTAAAGGGACAGTCGCCACCTGTGTTTGAAACAAGCCCAATAAATCTGCCTGTTGCTTTAATGAAATGTTAGTGACTTAAAGAGCAGTTTAGGGATGTATTGCAGAACATTAACATTGAAAGCATCTTCAATTCCACCATCCTCATTTCTTAAAGGGTAAGTAAACCTTTAAAAAGAAGTGACTGTAAAACTGATGATGGTGCTATTCTAAGCACTTTTGTAATTTACATTCATTATTTATTTTGTTTTTATTCCAAGATATTAAGGGATACATGTACTGTTAATATGAATGAATTTTGTTACAACAGCGCCACCTGCTGGTCAGTTTCCCACCAGTCTGACCAGCAAGTAGTCAAGGAAGTTGTCAGGAGAAAGAAAGAGGCTGCTCTGATGTTCTTCTGCTTAGGGATGATTTGAGAAAGGTTTCTATTTTTTTTCTTAAGAAACACAAGAGCAGCCTCTTTCTTTCTCCTGACAACTTCCTTGACTACTTGCTGGTCAGACTGGTGGGAAACTGACCAGCAGGTGGCGATGTTGTAACAAATTCTATTCATAATAACAGTACATATTTCACTTAATATCTTGAGAAAAAAAAGAAAATAAATAATGTATGTAAATTGCAAAAGTGCTTAGAATAGCCCCCTCATCAATTTTACATTCACTTGTTTTAAAGGTTAACTTATCCTTTAAACGGTTCCTGTCATCGGAAAACATGTTTTTTTGAAAGGGCATCAGTTAATAGTGCTGCTCCAGCAGAATTCTGCACTGAAATCCATTTCTCAAAAGAGCAAACAGATTTTTTTATATTTAATTTTGAAATCTGACTTGGGGCTAGACATTTTGTTAATTTCCCAGCTGCCCCTGGTCATGTGACTTGTGCCTGCACTTAAGGAGAGAAATGCTTTCTGGCAGGTTCTCAAAAGAGCAAACACATTTTTGTGGGGGACTGACAACTTCCTTGACTACTTGGTGGTCAGACTGGTGGGAAACTGACCAGCAGGTGGCGCTGTTGTAACAAAATTCATTCATGTTATATATTGATATCAATATCTTATATCCTATATCTTGATATATCAATATATTGATATTAAAAATAAATAATTTATGAATATTCATTGCAAAAGAGCTTAGAATAACACTCTCATCAATTTTACATTCACTTATGTTTAAGGTTTACTTATCCCACCAGTCTGACCACCAAGTAGTCAAGGAAGTTGTCAGGAGAAAGAAAGAGGCTGCTCTGATGTTCTTCTGCTTAGGAAAGATGTGAGAAATGTTTATAATTCTTTTCCTAAGCAGAAGAACATCAGCCTCTTTCTTTCTCCTGACAACTTCCTTGACTACTTGGTGGTCAGACTGGTGGGAAAATGACCAGCAGGTGGCGCTGTTGTAACAACATTCATTGATGATAACAGTACATGTATCCCTTAATAACGTGGAATTAAAAATAAATAAATAATGAATGTAGATTGCAAAAGAGCTTCGAATAGCCCTCTCATCAATTTTACAGTCACTTATTTTTAAGGTTTACTTATCCTTTAAGGAAGACAAAACGCTGTTAAAATGGTAAAGATAATTATTTTGCCCGGAAGTAGCCACACCACCCAGCATGCCCTCATAATGTTTGATAGTTGGAGGATCCGAGGGGTTCCTGGTTCAACGACAGCCGCGGGTTGAACCTCCTTGATCCGTAATCTGCATGCATCAGAGCTCTTTTTATTTTAGGAACAGAAGCAGTGAACTATGTCCGTGCAGTAGATTGAGTTTCCCAACTGAAAATGACACATGCGCCTACTGGGACATGTCGGGCAGCGCTGCGTCGATACATGTGGCCAACTCTATATATTCCTTTCTCCATTCCCTAAGCATGTGATTGATGTAGGAGCTGCAATGGCTTCACTGTGAGATATGAGTCTCGTTTATGATGTCAGGCCGGGTGAAATAGTGAATGTGAAACCAAATTGCTCAGCGGGAGCCGCTCTCTACCTGTGACTTCTGATCGATATTTGGAACGTTGCCTCAGCGGAGAGACCTGCCGGGGGGCATAAAACAATCCCTATGTGCGGTGTCAATGACTTAAAAGGAGCCGTGACTGTATTATTTGGGATTAACCTGATCCACTAAACAGGGGAAGCATCGAGATCCGTTGGGCTGGATGAAACATCTGATGTATTGATTAGAAATCAGAAACTCTTAGGCTCAAATGGAAGGCAGAGGTATTGCAGGTTCCCTTCCAGATTCGTAAATACCTGCTGAAGGGACACACAAAGCTCAACCTCGACACCCTAAGATGGGATAAACTCTCTCACTCTCAAGTAATTCATTTTAACATTCATTGGTATATTTATCAAAGAGGGAATTCAGAAATCACCACAATCCCGCTATAGTGAAATTTCGCCTCTCTCCATTCATTTCTGTGGGATTTTTAAAGGCGTACTTATCAAAGGGTGACTGTGAAAGTTCATCATTTGATAAATACGCCTTTAAAAATCCCATAGAAATGATTGGAGAGAGGCGGTTTTTCATGCTAGTGGACTGTGGCGATCTCTAGCTTCACTCTATAATAAATATACACCTTAGGGGGTTATTAATTAAAGTCTGAATGCCAGAAACTCAAAAAAATTGTTGTTGTTTTTTACTATAAATCCGAATTATTAGTGGAAAACCAAAAAAACTCAAATTTTTCAGGATTTATTATACCACAAGGTTGCTAAAAGTCAGAATCCGAAAAGACTCCATCTGTTGGGGTCCTGGAGAAGACAGTGGCAAAGGTCTCATTTCAAATTTGAAGATATCAAGGTCTGTGCCGAGTTTTGCCCAGAAATCCGAAACATTTTGGGTTTTCAAATCATTTTCATAAAAAATTTGAGCATTTGGGGCATAAAAACTGAAAAAAAATTCGGGTTTTTCTTGGCAAAAACGCAGATTTTTTTGTCGTTTTTTCCCAAGCCGATTTTATTGAGTTTTTCAATGATAAATAAGGTCAAAGTTTCTAGTTTGGCCGGACGTTCTTTTTTTTTTACTTAAAATTTTTTTTTTTTTTTTTTTTAAATGGATTTTGAAAAATAACCTCCTCAAAATTGTGTTCTTGAACCAAGGTATTTTGAGTGCTGTTCTCATATCTACCACTAGGTGGAGGCAGGGGAGAATTTTTGTAAATGCAGGTGTCAGGGATCTTGCAGAGCAGCAGTAAAAAGTGACTGGCGTTTACCCACATGGCTGAGGGAACCTGGGAAGCTAACAACATGTCTAGCCGCAATCATTGAAAAATGGGTTTCAATGCAGGATTTTGTTGGAGGAGAGCTAATAACGGAGGCTTTTTGTAAAAAAACATGTTTTCCTGTGAATCCCTTTAACTGGCCTTTCATAAAAGCATGGCTCAACCTGAGGAATATTTGACTTCCTTGGGTCAGATTGAGCTCATCTGAATGTATTGACGCCACCTGCTTTGGGAACCCTGAAATTACAGTGTGGTAACTCTAGTGTTCCCCAGCATGATGCAGCAGAAATAATGTGTAGGCTAACAAAAAAAAACAACCTGAGTCAACTTGAACCCTACCTGCTGCGGCAACTCTGGCTATAGACCCGCCCCCGACCCGCCCAGCACTATTCTGCGGAAGTCGGCTTGAACCCACCTGACCCGTAGGTAATAGTGATGGGCGAATCTATTGGTCAGTCATGGATTTGCGCAAATTCCCGCATTTTGCCACCCAAGAATGTTTTCGCAAAACTGCAACGCAAATTCCCGATAAAAAAATTAGCCGCAACAAATATAAATTGTTGCACGCATAAAAATTGTCATGCGTCAAAATTATTTGGACGCCCATTGGCTTGAATGCATTTGGACAAAATAGTCGTGTGTAAAAATTGTCGCTGCGTCGAAATTGTTTTGACTTCAATGTGTTTCGCTAATTTTTCATCGAAAACTGCGGATTCGGTGGGTTTCAGGCCAGCTCGTACATCACTGCCAGCCAGACATAATGGTTCCTACGGCAACTATACGGAAGTACGTGCAGTCTGTTTGGGCCACGTACCTTTAATGATCGTCGTCAATACGGAAAAACTCTTGCGTTCATTTTAGCGGCTGCTTTCATAAATGCCCCTTTGTATGTTTGAGTGTCGGCGGTTCTTTCCATCTGCCCGTGATACACCAGAACCGTATAAATCGGTGAAGGCTCCCGAGAGCTTTGTTGGAATTGACGGATTAGCGACTGTAATTTAACGGTTGTAACGAGCCAATCACGTTCCGGCTCGGCTTTCTCTGTAGTAACAATTCATCAAGCCCTGAAATGTCAATACGTTTTTATTAATGTATGGGCTCATTGTGCCAGTGGCATCTGTACCTGAGATATGATTAGTTGGCCGGCCTTAAAGGGTTTGTTCACATTTGAGATAACTTGAAGTATAATGTAGGGAGTGATATTCTGAGACAATTTGCAATCGGTTTTTATTTTTTATTATTTGTGGGTTTTTTTTGAGTTATTTAGATTTTTTATTCGGCAGCTCTTCAATTTGCATTGTAAGCGATCTGGTTGCTAGGTTCCAAATTCCCCTAGCAACCATGCACTGGTTTGAATAAGAGACTGGAATATGAATAGGAGAGGCCTGAATAGAAAGATGAGTAATAAAAAAAAAAAACAGAAGGCAACATAATTGAAGCCTACTTTTTAGCTAGTTGTTTCCCTTTAAATTAACGGTTAGTATTATGTAGAGAGCGATATTCTGAGACGATTTGCAATTGGTTTTCATTTTTTATTACTTGTGGTTTTTGTGTTATTTAGCTTTTTATTCAGTGGCTCTCCAGTTTGCAGTTCCAGCAGTCTGGTTGCTAGGGTCCAAATGCCGCCTAGCAACCATGCATTGATTTGAATAAGAGACTGGAATATGAATAGGAGAGGTCTGAATAGAAAGATGAGGAATAAAAAGTAACAATAACAATACATTTGTAGCCTTACAGAGCATTTGGTTTTTAGATGGGGTCAGTGACCCCCATTTGAAAGCTGGAAAGAAAAAGGCAAATAATTCTAAAATTATCAAACATAAACAATGAAGACCAATGGAAAAGTTGCTTAGCATTGGTCGTTCTTTAACATACAAAAAGTTACCTATATTACATAGTCTCATTGTCAGCAGCCCCCTCCCAGTTCCCCTCGGTCCTGTGGTTGAACCTTCAGCAAATTCATTTGTGCCTTTAATAAATCCGGCCCTTGTGTGTGAGCGACTGCTCCGCTGCCTCCCCAGCTCTCTATTCATGAGGAATACGTTTCAGCGGGAGCGCAGAGGAGTCCCATGTTGACCAACACCATTAAAACGATGCTACGTGGGGTGGAAAATGTGCGAGCGCAGATCTATTTCTCTATTCTGAAGCGGCCGACGCTTTAACTCTGCAAATAATAAGAATATGGAGATGGAGACAGGGACAATAAACAGAGAAATAGCCGAGGTCCGGGGTAATGAGGCCACTGCTGAGCCTGACCCGCGACGTGCCGGCTGGAGCTAATCACTTGAGAAAATAGGAGTTTTGCTGCATGAGTCGCAATCTCATCTCGGCTGGCGGGGACCACCGGAGCATTAACAAAATATGGGTTTTGTTTAAGGGCTAGAGATGAATTTCCAATCATTCGTTGTAGTGCTCGGGATCAGACCAGGAGCTGGTTCTTTGGCCTGTGTTATTGGCTCCTTCTACTCTTGACTGATTTGTCTCATTAAATGGAGAGGTTGAAAAACAGCAACGAACTGTTGATCAACTTCAGCTTTCAACATCCCACCAAAAATTTAATGAGTTGATTGCAACTTGCTTTCCTTTATTACCAGGGGCCCCGTATAGAATTTCAGCCATGAGCTTCCACTTATCCTTCTAAATATAAATCTTTGGTGCATCTAGCCAGGCTGGGGTCCTGCAGAAGGGATCTGCTCTTTTTTGGTGAACATTAAGGCTGGAGGCCCTCCTACAAAGAGGGTCAGATCTGTCTTGTGAATGTTGAGGTTGGGGCCCCTGATACAAAAAAAAAAGATCAGCTCTTTCTGGTGAACTTTGAGGTTGGGGTCCCTCGTGCAGAGAGGATCAGCTCTTTCTGGTGAACATTGAGGTTGGGGGTCCTAATGCAGAGAGGATCAACTATTTCTGGGGAACCTTGAAGCTAGGGGCCTCCAACAAGAGGGTCAGCTCTTTCTAGTGAACTTTGAGGTTGGGGACCCTCATGCAGAGAGTGTCAGCACTTTCTGGTGAACATTGAAGCTGGGGGCCTTAATACAGAAAGGATCAGCTCTTTCTGGTGAACGTTGAGGTTGAGGGCCCTAATGCAGAAAGGATCAGCTCTTTCTGGTGAACGTTGAGACTGGGGCCCCTGTTGCAGGGAGGATTAGCTCTTTCTGGTGAATATTGAAGCCAAGGGCCCTTCAGCAGAAAAGGTCAGCTTCTTCTGGTAAACCTTGAGGTTGTGGTCCTGCTCTTTTTCCCATTGAATGTTTTAGATTGCATTCCATTTTGGTCAACAGAAGCTGAAGTGTTAGTATCCATTGGTTGCTCTATAGGCACAACAGAGTTGGGTGATGACTACAAAATGGGTTCCCATGGTTCAACCTATTCACCTATCTGTGCCTTCCACCCCAACCAGTCCCAAGATGAAACCCATTCTTCATTCCCAGAGTTGGATACATCTAATCAGGTCATGCTGGTCATACTTGTACTTAGTTAGTAATTTAGTTAGGAGTATCTGTCTGGTCCAGACAAGCTGGGGAGTTGGTGAAAAAGCTAAGTGGGCTGACTCTGGATCTCAAGCCAGAATCTTAGAATCTAGTTTTAAATTCACTTGGCATCTCCTTGTATCCCTTTAACTGGTGTATTTAGTTTGTTGGACTTCATTGTCCCATCCAGTCACCCAATGGCCTATGGAATGGATCAGTTTGGGAGGACTACACCTTGGTGTCCCATGTATGTGATAAAGGGGAGTCTCTGGTTTCCAGTTATGTTTGATCAATTCTGGGGCATTTAAACCAGGGTGCAGATATAGAGGCATGTTTGGGGGGCTCCACCTTTGAACTGATAGTCCTACACCTCCATCGCCCCATTTGACTGCTTTAGAGTCTTTACTCTTCAATCAGATAAATCATAAAATATGATTGGCAAAAAAAAAAAAGTTTCTTAAGAAAGTATTAAAATCTGTTCTAATTCAAACCTTTCTTTCTTCCTACCCACTTATCAAAATACATTAAAAAGATCTTCAGTTAAATTAATTCTACGCTGCGAAGTTCCTGCCGTATTGTGTTTAATGACTTTTACTGTACTCGGAGCGTTTGACCGCGGTGACTTTGATCAATCTCCGTGAATTGGATCCTACTAAACGCTCGGCTCTCTATTGTCTTGCAAATGGGTTTGAATAAAGAGACGGGGGAAATGTGCATGAAAAATTAGTCAGAATCCAGGGCAAGTAGCACTTAACCATTCAGTTCTGTGTTCCACGTCTGAGAGGGTCTTTGCTTTCATTTCCGTATGATACTCAGGGAGCTACAGAAAAACTAACTAGATTAGGGGTAAACTTCTGCTGCACAAGGCTGAGTTATTCAGGGATGCTCATATATTATTATGTACCCCCTACTGTAAATGATAAGGATATTAGAAGTCACTGAGGGGTTGTTCTGTGACCATATAAAGGCACAAGGCTGCAGGCTGAGTTATTCAGGGAACTCTGAGTATCACTCATGTATTATAAGGGATAATGTACCCCCTACTGTAAATGATAAGGATATTAGAAGTCACTGAGGGGTTGTTCTGTGACCATATAAAGGCACAAGGCTGCAGGCTGAGTTATACAGGGAACTCTGAGTATCAACTCATGTATTATAAGGGATAATGTACCCCCTACTGTAAATGATAAGGATATTAGAAGTCACTGAGGGGTTGTTCTGTGACCATATAAAGGCACAAGGCTGCAGGCTGAGTTATACAGGAACTCTGAGTATCACTCATGTATTATAAGGATAATGTACCCCCTACTGTAAATGATAAGGATATTAGAAGTCACTGAGGGGTTGTTATGTGACCATATAAAGGCACAAGGCTGCAGGCTGAGTTATTCAGGGAACTCTGAGTATCACTCATGTATTATAAGGGATAATGTACCCCCTACTGTAAATGATAAGGATATTAGAAGTCGGCTGAGGGGTTGTTCTGTGACCATATAAAGGCACAAGGGCTGCAGGCTGAGTTATACAGGGAACTCTTGAGTATCACTCATGTATTATAAGGGATAATGTACCCCCTACTGTAAATGATAAGGATATTAGAAGTCACTGAGGGGGTGTTCTGTGACCATATAAAGGCACAAGGCTGCAGGCTGAGTTATACAGGGAACTCTGAGTATCACTCATGTATTATAAGGGATAATGTACCCCCTACTGTAAATGATAAGGATATTAGAAGTCACTGAGGGGTTGTTATGTGACCATATAAAGGCACAAGGCTGCAGGCTGAGTTATACAGGGAACTCAGAGTATCACTCATGTATTATAAGGGATAATGTACCCCCTACTGTAAATGATAAGGATATTAGAAGTCACTGATGAGTTCTATGGTAATATAAAAGCTAAATGCTACAGGACATGTTAATGGCTGGTACAGTCACAACATGCAAAGTGCTGAATGACAAGGATTTTAGCCTAGAGAGATGCTCAGACATTCGGAGAGAGAATACTGTACAGCAGATGTTTCTGGGATCTTGAAGGGTTTTTTTTATACTCCAAATAACGGAGGATTACCTGGCTGAATGATAATACAGAATAAAACTGACAAATAACCGTTGTCATCTATTGAAGGCCCCGAACAGTCTTGTTTGTAAATTGTACAAACTGTAAACTGTAAATTGCTTTCAGGAGTTTATATATCATGGAAATCATTATCCTCTAGTATTGTTGGACTGCAAGGAGTGGGGATGCTGGGAGTTGTAGTACAACAACATGTAGAGAAGCTTTAGTCTTGACTGTGGCCATTCAGCTGTGTCTTTTCTCGCTACCAGGGGACACTGGGAAATAAGACTTTCATATTCATCAAGTAAATGATCAGCGCGTGTCTGTCGCCTTCGGGTTAATCTTCCGACTGCAGCAAAAATAAATAAATACAGTTAGTGGGGTCAGTCGTTCATGTGCGGATGATCATCTTGTATGTGTTTTACTGCGATCCGATCGTTATCCGCCAGGAACCAAATATTAGACACAACGGAGACCCCCAATAACATACAGTCCCTTTCTATATTTAATAAAGGAACGTTTTTTAAAGGAGATAAGGAGACGTTAAAAAGGGGTGGTTCACCTTCAAGTTACCTTTTAGTATGTTATAGAATGTTCAATTCAAAGCAACTTATCAATTGGTCTTCATTATTCATTTTTTTTTGTAGTTTGTTCATTATTTGCTCTTTTCTGCATCAAATGGGGGTCACTGACCCCATCTAAAAAACAAATGCTCTGAAAGACTACAAATGTATTGTTATTGCTACTTTTTATTCCTCATCTTTCTATCCAGGCCTGTCCTATTCATATTCCAGTCTCTTATTCAAAACAATGCATGGTTGCTAGGGTAATTTGGACCCTAGCAACCAGACTGCTGGAACTGCAAACTGGAGAGCCGCTGAATAAAAAGCTAAAAAACTCAAAAACCACAAATAATAAAAAATGAAAACCAATTGCAAATCGTCTCAGAATATCACTCTCTACATCATACTAACCGTTGATTTAAAGGGAAACAACTAACGGAAAAGTAGGCTTCAAATATGTTGCCTTTTGGTTTGGAGTTCTGTACCAAAGCCCCCCCCTTTAGCAGGGAATACCCCTGAAGATGCCCCAGTAGCTCCCCATCTTCTTTTCTGCTGATTCACTGCACATGCTCTGTGCTGCTGTCACTTACTGCGCTTAGAGACCCACTCACAATATACAGTACACATAGAATAGAAATGTCACAGTATACATTATATACACATATATATTATAGGGACCCAAAATGCTGGCAGTTACATAGTTACACAGTTAAATTGGGTTGAAAAAAGTCCATCAAGTTCAACCCCTCCAAATGAAAACCCAGCATCCATACACACCCCTCCCTACTTTTAATTAAATTCTATATACCATACAGTGGCAGACAGTAGAGTCCTGCAGTGGATCGGGACCTGTGGGTTACCCGCAAAAACCTGTGGTACCCTGCGGGTTGCAGCTAGAAGTTTCAGGAGTGGTTATAGATGCAGGTCGGCGGTTCTCCGGGTTTGCAAGTCAGGTCGCGGGTCTTCTCAATAGCGAGTTTTACTCCTTTTTATCTGATCACGCCAACTTCTAATGATGTCACTTCCGGTTTACAATGACAGCACTTCCTGTTTCTTGATGGTCAGCGGATCGGGTTGAGGGTCGAGTCCGGGTTTAACAAATTGGTTTGGCGCAGGACTCTAGCAGACTTGTCAACAGATCCTTTAGGCGTCACCCTAATTTCCCACTCTTGCCCAATCACCTGCTCCCTGAAATTGACTCCTTCCTTTGAAAAGCATGAAAACCCACCCAAAATCTTCAGACAGGACAGAGTCTGGGCATAGTCATGTGTCTAATGGGCTTGGTTGAGGGGTGGCCAATACATGGCATTGGAAGAATTCTTAACATAATATATACATACCCCCCAACTGTCCCATTTTTCACGGGACAGTCTCGATTTTGACAGCTCAACCCGCAGTCCCGGCTTGTTACTGAAATGTCCCAGACTTTCTCTTTTGATCTCCTGCCCTGAACAGCCAGAAAAGGGTAAGACGTTTCTAAAACCTCATTGGCTTTTGGCCGAAAGCCCAGAATAGATACTTAGATACATTTATAACAATTTAAGATAAGCAAAGAAACAATTATAACAATTTAAGATAAGCAGGTCTCTTGGGGAAACTGTGATTTGCAGCTTTAATGGGCAATTCACCTTCATTAGCAAAACTGTAATAAAAAACACAGAAATGTGTTCAAACTTTCATAATCTGCCAAAATTTGTAAAATAAACATGGTAATTAGGGGGCATGGCCACAAGAATGGGCGTGGTCAAAATATCACCGCACTCCACGCAGCAAATCATTTTTGTCACTCTTTCAGAATTTTAACAGAATATTTAGGAGGTATGTATATGTCTCTGTGCCAGCAGAGCTAACAATCTAAATCTGATCTATTCATGATGCCGCAGATCTATTGTACACGGGCGCGTCACGTAGCCGGTTCAGAATTAATTACGATGTGACTGATAATGCGGCGCCTTTGTTTTTGTTTTCATTCCGCTGGAAACAAAATAAATGGTAATTTTAAAAGTCAGAGAACAGGATTTCGAGATCTCTCCATGTGTTTCTCTGATTTAATATTTCACGGCTGAACGAGTGACTGAATTAGTTAATTAAAACTAATAATGAAATATGCAACACGGGGATGGAAATGTTTGATAAAGCCCGAGCAGGAAAGGACACTTGTCCTCAACATTCCGCATTCTAATGATTTATTAGCCGGCAAGTCTTCATTGGCTCCAGAGATTGGGCTGCAGGGCTGGAAAGAACCAGAATATCATTTAGACTTTGGCTTTGTGGGGAAAGGCTAATAGCCACAATCAAATATATTAGGGGAATGAGCAGTAGGGATTTTTAGAAGAAGATAAAATATGAATTTAAGGTGGAAGGGAAAAGATAGAAGGGGGTACACATCAAACATACAACTATTGATCAGCACAGGAGGTAAAGAAGAACTTGCACAACAGAGCTTACAATCTATAGGAAGAAGGGGGTGTAAGTCTTATGGTGTGGGGATATAAGAAGGGCTACAATAAAGGGAACATTAAACCACAAGCCCAATAAATAATCCTTGTCATGAAAATGCATTCTTGAAGGGTCTCTAAACCCTAATAATTGAGCATTTCAACAATTTTCCTTCATTTTGTGTTTATTCTTCATGGTTTCTGATATATTTGGCTAAATGAGTCAGAACCCAGAGGGTTATCTGAATCCAATGACTGCATAGGAAACTGATAGTGTTGCTGGCACTCTGTGCCTTCAAAAAGCTGAATTCATGGTATTGGCAGTCTAAAACTGAAACCACTAAACCAGAAACCACTAAAAATAAAAAATAATGTAAACTACAAAGATGCTCAGAGAGCTACTCTGAGTTTACATCAACTATTTGCCTTAGGTTTAGATCCAATTTAATGCAGTTTTACTGTATTGTATGTAATAGACAATGCTGAACAGTGAAATTGAAAGCACTTTCATTGTGCGTCTGATCCCTCCTTCTCAATAGGAGAAGATGTTATGTAAGCAAATTCCTGGTTAAAAAAAAAAAAGCTTTGGACTAAACCTCTCCTAATCATAGAACCAGGGAGCATCAACCAGATGGGGGAGGAGTGGTTGTTTATGAAGAGCTCATTGTGGTATCTTAAAATTCACTCTCCTGATTTCTGAGGTTCAGGGGGAAACTAATATGGAACTATGAAAAGTGGATGGGATAACATGATGGTGAGACCATGGATGGTGTGGGGAGCTGAGATCAACCAACTGTATTTATTTGCTGCTGTCATGTCTTTTTTTTTCATCTGTTCATTAATGGGGGGAATCTTGTGTTCAGTTTGCAGCACCCCCCCAGTGAACATGAAGGTACATCCCGCGAACAAGACGGCGTTGCTGGTAACGTGGAACCAACCAGAGACCATTTACCACCCTCCTGTCATTAGCTTCATGGTTTCCTACAGTTGGACCAAGAATGATGAGGCCAAGGAGAAGACCTTCAACAAGGAAAACGACAAGGAGCTGGTAAAACTGCCATATTTCAGTTTAGCTGCCACTAGTTCATAGGGGGTTACTAGAACTCCTTGTATTATGTCTGGAGTTGAGTTGCCAATAGCGATAGGCTGAAAATCTGGACCTTCATTAACAATTGCCGGTTAATAGATGAGACTGAGAGCCTCCCAAAAATTCGATGAAGAGGCTTTAAGGGTGGTTGTGAATTGGGGTGAGTATTTGGCCTGGCCCAGCATACTGTGGCACAGTGCCCACAATTCATGGCCTAGAATCTAGAACAGGGGTCCCCAACCTTTTTCCACCAACATTCAGATGTAAAAGGAGATGGGGAGCAACACAAGCATGAAAAATGTTCCTGGTTAGTACCAAGTAAGGGTTGTGATTGACTATTGGTAGCCCCTATGTGGACTGGCAACCTACAGGAGCTTCTGTTTTGTAGGGCACCTGGTTTTTATACAACCAAAACTTGCCTCCAAGCCAGGAATTCAAAAATAAGAGCCTGCTTTGAGGCCACTGGGAGCAACATCCAAGGGGTTTGGGAGCAACATGTTGCTCATGAGCTACTGGTTGGGGAATCACTGATCTAGAACGTTGATGGCCTAGAATCTAGAGCGTGAGCAGGCAGTGACATAGAGTCCTTCAGCCCCTGGAGATATTCTACAGGTAGGGAACTGTTGTGGTTGCAACGAGAAGACACAGACCTGGGATTTGTGTTGGACAGTGAAATCTATTAGGAATGATGAGGTTTTATCATAGCCGTAACAACAGAGGAAGCAGGGGGCCCAGCAGGAGGAGAGGGCCCCATGAGGCCCAAATAGAGATCAAATTCAACAATATTGGTAAAACAGGACAACCTCTGGATATGTTGAGGGCCCTAAAAATTGATTTGCTGTGGGGCCCAGTATCATCTAGTTGTGCCGCTGTGTGTTATGGTTGTTAGCTTGTTATTATTTCATCTGACTCTGTCACCAGGACTCTAACAATTAAAAGAAATGGAAAGTTAAAGGGATACTGTTATGGTTTTGTTTAAAACACGTCATTTAATAGTGCTGCTCCAGCAGAATTCTGCACTGAAATCTGTTTTTCAAAAGAGCAAACTGATTTTTTTTCTTTTTTAAATCTGACATGGGGCTAGACATACTGTTAGTTTCCCAGGAGCCCCCAGTCATGTGACTTGTGCTCTGATAAACTTCAGTCACTCTTTACTGCTGTACTGCAAATTGGAGTGATATCACCCCTCCCCCCCCCAGCACCCTAACAACAGAACAATGGGAAGGTAACCAGAGAGCAGCTCCCTAACACAAGATAACAGCTCCCTGGTAGATCTAAAGCTGGCCATAGATGTAAAGATTTTTAAAAGATCCGATCATTATCATGAGACCACGAATATTTCGAAACAATTGAAACAAACATAGATAGATTGCACTGGGACCGATAAAGATTTTTTAACCTGGCCGATCAATTTTCTGACAGATGTCGGCTGAAAAATCGTAAGATGTACGATCGTTCAAATCCCACTAACCGCACGATAATTTCGAAGGATTGGTCGGATTTAGTTAAAATAAGTCGTTCAGTAACAAAAATCTTTGCGTCTATTGGGAGCTTAAGAACAGCTCTCAATAGTAAAATCCAGGTCCCACTGAGACACATTCAGTTACATTGAGTAGGAGAAACAACAGCCTGCCAGAAAGCAGTTCCATCCTAAAGTGCTGGCTCTTTCTGAAATCACATGACCAGACAAAATGACCTGAGATGCACCTACACACCAATATTACAACTAAAAAATACACTTGTTGGTTCAGGAATGAAATTTTATATTGTAGAGTGAATTATTTTCAGTGTAAACAGTGTCATTTAGAAATAAAAACGACACCATAAAAATCCTGACAGAATCCCTTTAATGTATTACATAACGATTACTCACGTCTGCGTCGCTACTACCTGACTCTTCACTTTCCTGCAATTAATCAGTGAGATTCGCCCTCCTGTCTTAACATATTCCAGCACCAGGAATAGAAAGGCCGACCTAATATTAAGCAGATGGAAAAGTAAATCTACCTCCCCCCCCCTCCCGGCTCAGCCTGAATGTGAATGGGATGGACGATGTTACTCCATTCTCAATGCCACCAATTAATCACACTTACCTTGACACACTGTCAATAAAATGTAGAGACCTTGGTTAGATTGGCTGCTGACATACTCGCCTGTTACTTAGAGACTGCACCTGCCATTTATTAATTGCACATGTTTCTGATCCCTGTTATTAGGTGTTTAATACTCCTTGTACCCTTCCTGCACAGTTTAGGACAGAGGAATACTTATTTACTGCCATAGTTGTGTACTACCTCTCTCTCTCTCTCTCTCTCTACAGACTATGAGCAAACTTATGAGGCTGTTCCTGCTGAATTGTGCTTAGTACAGGGAATCCTATGCTGCCATAGTTTTATGGGATCTCTCTGTACAGACTATGAGCAAACTTAAAAGGGCTGTTCCTGCTGAATTGTGCTAAGTACAGGGGAATACCTATGCTGCCATAGTTTTATGGTATCTCTCTGTATAGACTATGAGCAAACTTAGGGGCTGTTGCTGCTGAATTGTGCTTAGTACAGGGAATACCTATGCTGCTATAGTTTTATGGGATCTCTGTACAGACTATGAGCAAACTTATGAGGCTGTTCCTGCTGAATTGTGCTTAGTACAGGGGAATACCTATGCTGCCATAGTTTTATGGGATCTCTCTGTACAGACTATGAGCAAACTTAGGGGCTGTTCCTGCTGAATTGTGCTTAGTACAGGGGGAATACCTATGCTGCCATAGTTTTATGGGATCTCTCTGCACAGACTAAGAGCAAACTTAGGGACTGTTCCTGCTGAATTGTGCTTAGTACAGGGAATACCTATGCTGCCATAGTTTTATGGGATCTCTCTGTATAGACTATGAGCAAATTTAGGGGCTGTTGCTGCTGAATTGTGCTTAGTACAGGGAATACCTATGCTGCTATAGTTTTATGGGATCTCTCTGTACAGACTATGAGCAAACTTATGAGGCTGTTCCTGCTGAATTGTGCTTAGTACAGGGGGAATACCTACGCTGCCATAGTTTTATGGGATCTCTCTGTACAGACTATGAGCAAACTTAGGGGACTGTTCCTGCTGAATTGTGCTTAGTACAAGGAATACCTATGCTGCCATAGTTTTATGGGATCTCTCTGTACAGACTATGAGCAAACTTAGGGGCTGTTCCTGCTGAATTGTGCTTAGTACAGGGGAATACCTATGCTGCCATAGTTTTATGGGATCTCTCTGTATAGACTATGAGCAAACTTAGGGGACTGTTCCTGCTGAATTGTGCTTAGTACAGGGGAATACCTATGCTGCCATAGTTTTATGGGATCTCTCTGTATAGACTATGAGCAAACTTAGGGGACTGTTCCTGCTGAATTGTGCTTAGTACAGGGAATACCTATGCTGCCATAGTTTTATGGGATCTCTCTGCACAGACTATGAGTATTTGTATTTTCCTTTTTTAATTTATGTAGTTCTGTCTCCCTCTTAGATAAGGACCAAGGGGTGGCCCTGTTAGTTATAAAGTTTGGACAGTAAGAAAAAAAAAAAAAGGAACAATTTTTAAAATGTAAATATAATTTTCCCTTCTCAACTGTATTTCACATTTATCCCCATTCAGCATTTTCCCCTCAGTAGGAGGAATCACAGGCATTTGGCCATTTAATACTTTCACACGTGGAAATCAAAGTGACACTTTGAGGCCTGAACGAGCCTCGTATAATGTTAATGAGGGGGAGCCGGTGGTCTAATGATTTCAGCGATTGTGTAAATGATCGGGGAGAATGAGATTCCTAATGACAATAAACGAGATCTATATTTTATAAGAGCCGCTCATCCCGGGGGGGATGTTCAATACACTTTATAATAAGGCTTTGAGATGAAGATTATCTCCTTCATTTTCATTCGTATTCCGATTCCCCCACTAGACGTTGTTATCTGGGTCATGTCGGAGAATAGTTTTCGGATCACGGAGTCTGGAAGGAATCGGCTGAAAGACACCCAAGGTTATGATGTTCCGGAACCTTCTCTTTGTCACAATGACAGGCACATGGGGACGGCTAGTTTAGAAGAAAACTGATTAATATAATTAACAAACAGCGAGGCCAAAGCCACCTCCCCCCTATCAGTGTCTCAGTCTTTGCCCTATGAAACCCCCTGGTGTCTGCTGACTAAAGAAAGAGAAATCAAAAGGACATTAATATTTATGCACCTGCCCCTTCCTATGCCCATATGTACTTACCTGTCATGTCCTATGTACTTACCTGCCCATTGTGTGCACTTACCTGCCCATCGTATGTACTTTTACCTGTCCTGTCCTATGCACTTACCTGCCCATCGTATGTACTTTTACCTGTCCTGTCCTATGCACTTACCTGCCCATTGTGTGCACTTACCTGCCCATCGTATGTACTTTTACCTGTCCTGTCCTATGCACTTACCTGCCCATCGTATGTGTTTTTACCTGCCCTGTCTTATGTACTTACCTGCCCATTGTGTGCACTTACCTGCCCATCGTATGTGTTTTTACCTGCCCTGTCTTATGTACTTACCTGCCCATTGTGTGCACTAATCTGCCCTGTCCTATCCACTTCCCTTCCCTGCTAGGGGGACGGATCGAGACCTGTAGGACTCACACGTCAGGTGGGTTTGAACTGACACACAACCTTCACGGGCCATAGACTGGTTTGTGCTGAACTACAACATACACCCACTTGTGCCCCTTCCAAGACGTCTGAGCGAGTCTATAAATACAGAGGCACACCTGGTTAGGGTCGAGGGGTGAGTTGACTCACCAGATGTACTTACCTGCCCATTATACAATCCTACCTGCCCATCATATGTACTTACCTGCCCATCATATGTACTTACCTGCCCATCATATGTACTTACCTGCCCATCATATGTACTTACCTGCCCATCATATGTACTTACCTGCCCATCATATGTACTTACCTACCCATCATATAGTCCTACCTGTCCGTCATATGTACTTACCTGCCCTGTCCCATGTACGTAAAACAAAGTCAGTATTTGGGTCCCAGAGTCCCTTTGGCCTTAGACAACCTTCTTGTGTAAATATAATATAAATATATAAGTTAATACTGTACAACGTCTCATAAACACAACAAACACAATAGCGACACAGGACTCGGTAACCCATTCACACTAAGAGGACAAGGAGAATGTTGGGCCTTGGACCTATAAAGACCCCCCGGCTGAAGAAGCAGGAGATGAGGGGGTGTGTATGGTGACAAAGGGGATGGGAGAATTCAGAATTGGGGTACAGGGCACAAAGCTATGTTAATATGGAGGGGAAAGTGTAACGTAGGGTATCCCAAACTCCACAACAAACCCCAATGTCCCGGTTAGGCTTTTGCCTATAATAGTCCCCTTTCACTTCGGGGGGAGCCCTCCACTACTTGGATGCCGTCAGGTCTTAAAGTGAGAGGACCAAGGGGGGTTCTGGGCAGACAAGGGAACCGTAACGTATACAGGAATGATGGAGAGCAGAAAGTGCAGTTGTGCAACAGGCCGGGTCAGTACCAATCAGCCAATACAGGATCAGGAACCAGGAGCATAGTCTGGATAAACAGGCCGGGGTCAGGCCAAACAGTATCGCAGTACAAAGTCAGGATCCAAGTGAAACTGCAATGGTCAAGGACAGGCAACGGGTCAGGAAGAGTAAATCAGATGAAGATCACACCCAGCAAATATCAGGAAATACATGTACGTGGGGCAATGAGTCGGGGGGTTATATAGCCACACTAATGTCTTACCCCAATCACCTGTGGCCAAATTATACCAAGGGAAGGGTTTTCTTGCAATTAGATTGATATCACAAATCAGAAGGTATCTAAGGTTGTCCTTAAACTCAGTGTTCCTTTCATGTGGTTCCCCCAATTCTATTTGTACCTGCTGATTTCTCATGTCGGAATTATTAGGATAGAAGCTCTTCCGATTTCTTGGCCTCCAGATCTTGAGCACCTCTGTGGGTGTCATGTGACTCCCAAACCATTTCAGATTGTGAAACAGTTGGACTGAACTATATAAAATGTTGGGGGTTTCCAAAGGAGAAAGTGGTGACAGTGGGGGGTCCAATTGGGAACAGGGGTAAGCCTTGAGAGACAGACGGGAGTGGGACAGAGCTGGAATAGAGCAGGAGAGACTGGAGTGGGTTCAAATCCCAGCAGAACCCCCAATAAGACAAATCAAGATCCCATTCCTCAAGAGGCCCCTGTTTTTGTAGCTCGTATGAAAGGAGCTGTGAATGCGTGTCATTGGCGTGTGTCTCCCATTCACATAAGATGCATGTATGTCACATGTTTCCAGAAGATCAGAGAAAGCATCACATGCATTATTGATGGGACTGAGCGGGGGGCTCCTCACACATGGAACAGAGACAGATGCACCTGCGATTTTATTGCTCCGTAAAGACCCAAAATAAATAAATAAAGTGTTAAATAAGGAGACAAGTGAAATACACGGATCTGTCTGTTTTACTGGCCGCATAAATATCCTCAGACGTTCCTGTGTGAAGGGAAAGCATTATTGAGCTCTTAAAATCGCCTTTTTTTTAATGACAGGCATGACAGTTGTAAATTAATCCCTTCTGGAGTATTTAGGGACTTGGAGATCTTGGGACGAGTGTCGTGGAGAATGTGACTAGAATGGAAATGTTCCTTGTTAGGGAGTTAGAGGTTTTTTCTTTCTGTTCCGAAGCTGCGGATATTGTCCGTCTGTCTGTCTTCCTAGTGTCTCTGCTCTTTATTGTGGCAGGAGCTCTGTTCCACTCCATACTGTCCCGTTTTCTGCGGGACAGTCCATATTTTGACAGCTCAGCCCGCAGTCCCGGATTGTTACAGAAATGTCCTGACTTTCTCTTTGATCTCCTGCACGGACGCCAGAAAAAAAAAAGTTTCTGAAAATTAATTAAAACAAGAGGCTTTTGACAGAGACAGCACAGAACACTGAGCAGCTGCACTTGGATGCATTTGTAACAATTTAAGATAAACAAAGAAACAATTGTAACAATTTAAGATAAGCAGGTCTCTTGGGGAAACTGACTTGCAGCTTAAAGGACAATTCGCCTTCATTAGCTGTAATAACACATAAAAACCACAAAAAAATGCGTTCAGACATTAATAACCTACCAAGTTTTGTAAAATGGACATGGTAATTAGGGGGTGTGGCCATACAATATGCATGGCCAAAAAATTTATCTACGCGCTGCACAAGTTTTTGTCCCTCTCTTCGTTTTTCCCATTTTGGGAGGTATGGCACTCTGCACCCCAAAACTGGATTCACCAGATTAAAAATCCGGCATAAGTAGGGTTGGTACCTGTTGGGGTTTGACCTGGACAGCCCAGTTTTTTTTAAAGTGCTCCCCGGGTCAAATCTATTTGGAAAACTGGGCAGGATTCTCCTAGATTGATGTGAAGATTGGCCAATAGCTGATTGCCAATTCATAGCCCCACCCTGTGAAGCCATTGCTCCTCCTTGTGATGTCACAGACTTGCCCCGCCTCCTGGATTGTGCAGCCTGAAAAGGTGGCACCCCTAGACATAAGGTGCAACGTGGAGGCAGTAAGTACAGATCCCACTGCAGACTGTACCCAGAGATACTGCCTAAATGGTACAAGTTAGGGGGCAGGAAGGTTCACGCCTACATGTCCCTCCGCCCCCTATATAAGGCTACTGAACATAGGCAACATTGTATTTATGGGGCAAAAACGGGTCTCGGCATTTGCAATACAGGTCAGGGTGCAAACTGTAAAAACCTGGCGGCGTGAACCCCTTTTTTCCCCCCCTCACTTTGCACCCTGCCCTGCATGTCATATAGGACCCCTCTGATCTTGGCGTCTCCCAGTTGTCACTGACTCTGCACATGCTCATTGTGTTCTGAGCTCTTCATAATCTGCATCGGTGCAATAGATATCGGTACCCAAACATTACTGCCATGGATTTTATTTGCTCATTAGTTGGATATAGGAATTCATTGGTGTATCATTCATAATTCTGAAAATATCTAGGGCAAGCCTGTGTGTTCACCCCGAAATATCATCTTAAAGGGGTGGTACACCTTTAACTTTTAGTATATTATAGAATGGCTAATTCTAAGCAACTTTTCAACTGGCCTTGGTTTTTTCTTTTTTATAGTTTTTGAAATATTTGCCTTCTATATCAGACTCTTTCCAGCTTTCAAAGGGGGGTCACTGACCCCATTGAAAAAACAAATGCTCTGTAAGGCTACAAATCTATTGTTATTGCTACTTTTTATTCCTCATCTTTCTATTCAGGCCTCTCCTATTCATATTCCAGTCTCTTATTCAAAGGTGAACAACCCCATTTAATTCTCGTATTAAACTAGTCTTCATGCCGTAAACTAACAAAACCATTTTTTTTATTTAAACAGAAAGCCATCATTAACCACGTTTCGCCGGATATCCTCTACTTGTTCCGGGTTCAGGCCGTGTGCCAAAACGACATGCGCAGTGACTTCAGCCAGACCATGTTGTTCCAAGGTAAAAAAAAAAGCCGCATTTCTCTCTGTCTGTATTCTGTATGTTGCTTCTCTCAATAGGGTCTTGTAACCCATAGCAACCTATACATACCTCCCAACATTTTGGAAGTAAAAAGAGGGACAAAGAAAATTTTTCCGCATGTAGTGCAATTTTTTGACCACACCCCTTTCTGTGGCCACACCCCCTAATTACCATGTTTGTTTTACAAAATTTGGCAGATTATGAAAGTTTGAAAATATTTCTCCTGATCAAAATTGTTACAAATTATCTTATTTGCACCTGTTAGCTGTTCTGGGCTCTCTGCTAAAAGCCAATTAAGTGAGAAACTTTGTTTCTTTTTCTGGCTGTTCAGTGCAGAGAAAAGAGGGACTTTCCAGTACAAATGAGGGACTGCAGGTTGAGCTGTCAGAAGAGGGACTGTCCCTCCGAAAAAGGGACAGTTGGGAGGTATGACCTATAGCAAGCCAATAGGTGTTTGTAACAGGAAGGAAGTAATAGTCACATGATCGTGCAGCTGCAGAGGCTTCAACTTTGCCAAGTCTGCCGAAATGTTTTAGCCATTTTTTTTTATTTCAGTTTAAAATAAACAGAAGAATTTGGCACGTTTTAATGTATTTATTATTCATATTTGTATTTTTTAAATATTCCTCTGTCCCAGTGAGACCGCGTGGGATACGTTTAAAATAAAAGGCACCAAATTGAGCCAATATTTCGCAGATATTTCCTAGCGCAGCAAAAAAAAAAAAAAAAAAAAGTGGCCGGTTTTCATGGACGGTAAACTTGAAAACTAATCTGGATAGACGGTGCCTGCTGTCAGCCCCTACCGAGGAGTAATGGGGCATGTGTTGCTGAAGAAGCAAGTCCTCACACAGGCTCCTTAATCAATCTGTTAAGCTTAATTAGTGCATCTGTTGCTGGAAAGGCCCCGGCTCTGCGAGTTGTTTACCCCAAGCACCAAAATGTTCTTTACCGGTGACCCGTTCAATATGGAGAAGGAGCGCAGGGACGTCCCCGCGAGGGAGGCCATTAATATCTGGAGGCATCAGCCCGGCTTACTGACATTGATTTAAGGAAAACAACAGGGATTCCACATGGCGCCAATAGGAAAGAATATTTCCTGCGCCTTATTAGGAATGTTCATTCATTCGCTGAATAATATTTTAACTCTTTAACCTTAATTATGGTTCATTTTACTTTCTTTAAACCCCTTCCTCTCTGAACCTTCGGTGTTAATGACTTATCTTGCAGATTCATCCTTCATCCAAGACTCCATTAATCTCAGGCTGTCTGGCCCAGCAACCTTTACCCAATCCCATAGTCCTGCCGTCTTCCACACTGGCCAAAACATGTCAACTGTAGCCCTTATTTACCAACCCTACACTGATAAATAACCAGGGAGTACAGCCATGTGGATGGAAAAAGGAAATATTCATAGTCTGTACAGAGAGATCCCATAAAACTATGGCAGCATAGGTATTCCCTGTACTAAGCACAATTCAGCAGGAACAGTCCCTAAGTTTGCTCATAGTCTGTACAGAGAGATCCCATAAAACTATGGCAGCATAGGTATTCCCTGTACTAACCACAATTCAGCAGGAACAGTCCCTAAGTTTGCTCATAGTCTGTACAGAGAGATCCCATAAATCTATGGCAGCATAGGTATTCCCTGTACTAAGCACAATTCAGCAGGAACAGTCCCCTAAATTTGCTCATAGTCTGTACAGAGAGATCCCATAAAACTATGGCAGCATAGGTATTCCCCTGTACTAAGCACAATTCAGCAGGAACAGCCCCCTAAATTTGCTCATAGTCTGTACCAAGAGATCCCATAAAACTATGGCAGCATAGGTATTCCCTGTACTAAGCACAATTCAGCAGGAACAGTCCCTAAGTTTGCTCATAGTCTGTACAGAGAGATCTCATAAAACTATGGCAGCAAAGGTATTCGCCTGTACTAAGCACAATTCAGCAGGAACAGTCCCTAAGTTTGCTCATAGTCTGTACAAAGAGGTCCCATAAAACTATACCAAGTATAGGAATCACTAAGCAAGATTTTGCATTATCAGCTCCCTTAAATATGGAGCACAGGGCGGTATAAGGCCTAATTTATGGATATTAAGACTATTTATTTTACCTAGAAATGGCTGCAAGTCATGCAATTAGAATGGGGGCCACGTGCTGCCTATTGGGTATCACTGATGCAGAGGGACACTGGCTGCTTTGCCATAAACATTTCATCTTTTGCAAGAGGCGCCTTTACCTGGGGACGTGCTCAGCAGCAGCAGCGCCTCTAGTGGTCATAAACAGAACAATCCCTTATTATTTAGACTTATAGCCGACTGGGCAATTTGACCTCTTATTGCCTCTGTCAGAAAACGTCCCTCCAATTGCCTTGTCACCGTCCCTGATGATATTAAATAATAATGAGCGGTGACAGACTGACACCCCTAAAGTCACCCTGTTGTTCTTATTTGTCTCTTGTTTCAGCCAACACAACACGAATATTCGAAGGGACCAGGATCGTGAAAACAGGCGTGGTAAGTTGTCCGAACTTTGATTTGCTCCATACGTTTATTCCCCAGGGCTGGAACGCAAAACGGCCTCCCTCTCTGCTCTTGTATATTTGGCTATTGGGAGATCCCTGGCAGACGGCATGGCGGTAATCGCTGCTTTATATCTCTTAAATCAAAGCCCAATTAGGTAGGGGGCTGCTTTCAAGTCAACATTAAACTGGCGATTGCTGCAAAACTGCCAATTTAATTTTTGCTGCTTGGGAATGGCAGAGTATGATTAATTCTATTGTACTGGCGAGGCTGAGACGGCCTGAATGCTTAATTAGGGACTTATTCCAGCCAGTGCCCATCAAACAGCTGCCCGGGGAGGGCACCAAGGAAGAGAGAGATATTCTGAGACAATTTGCAATTGGTCTTCATTTTTTACTATTTATGGTTTTAGAGTTATTTAGCTTTTTATTCAGCAGCTCTCCAGTTTGCAGTTTCAGCCATCTGGTTGCTAGGGTCCAAATTCCCCTAGCAACGATGCAATGATTTGAATAAGAGACTGGGATATGAATAGGAGAGGCCTGAATAGAAAGATGATTAATAAAAAGTAGCAATAACAATATATTTGTAGCCTTACAGAGCATTTGTTTTTTTAGATGGGGTCAGTGACCCCAATTTGAAACCTGACAAGTCAGAAGAAGAAGGGAAATAATTAAAAATCTATAAAATAAACAAATAAATGAAAGCCAGTTGAATAGTTGCTTAGAATTAGCCATTCTATAACATACTAAAAGTTAACTTAAAGGTGAACCAACCCCCAAAAGCTGACATTTGGGAGGAACCCACAGACCTTTCTAATTCCCCTAGCAACCATGCACTGATTTGAATAAGAGACTGGAATATGAATAGGAGAGGCCTGAATAGAAAGAGGAGTAATAAAAAGTAGCGATCACAATATATTTTTAGTCTTGCAGAGCATTTTTGTTTAGATGGGGTCAGTGACCCACATTTGAAAGCTGGAAAGAGTCAAAAGAAGGTGGTAAATAATTGAAAAAACAAAACAAAAACGATAAAAAATAATTAATGAAGCCCAATTGAAAAGTCATTTAGTATGACATACTGAAAGTTAACTTTAAGGTGAACCACTCCTTTAATACGAGAATTTAAAGGGAATGTAAAGCCAAAAGTAATGTTTTGCATGTAATATTGGGACTCCAGAATTCCCTAGTGCCCTGCATTTGCTTTACCCAGTGCAAGATTAGGACAAAGGAGGCCATACTACTGTTAGATAGGAGATGGGTCGGTGTTAGAGCAGGGGGTAAGGCTTGATCTACCCCTAGAAATTCACACAGGGCTCAAAAATCCAAGCAATGATGTCACAATAGAGACGGCAGTTTCGCTGCAAGGTCTAGTACCATTTTGGGTTAGTGAGAAACAATTTCCACTAGCCACTTAGCAGCCAAAGGTTGGCATGAGACTTAAATAAAACAAGAAAACAAGACTCATATATGAAATATACAAGCACATTAATAATTCTGCTGTACAACTGCTCCTCTGCCTCCCCCCAACCAGTAGTAATAATAACGTTTAACTTCTGAATCCAAGTCTGAAGCGGCGCTTCCCCTTTGCGTCCGCAGGAAATGTATTGAATGTATTAAGGAAATCCGGATTTCTCTGTCGGTGCCATTTTTTTTTTTTCTTTATTTTCATATCGGTAAACTGTACGACTGCCGGCACTGGGTGATGACACAATGGTGACCTCCGGTGGCCAAGACTGTAAATAAAATGCTGGGAATTAAAGATTTTTTTTAAAGTAAAAGTTGGCTCTGGATTTTCATGTAGTCAAACACACACAATATGTCACTGAGTCTATCGTCTGCAGTTGAACTGCAATTCCCAGAATTCTCTGCCAGCCAAAAGCCTTACTGTTTTCCATTGGTCTTGTAGTCTATTACTGCAAACAAAAAAGCCTAATTTACCAAGTTCCAGCAAGAGGCAGTTCTGTCTGTCATCCTTCTGCAATCCGGAGTACAGGTATTAACTATGCTCCAACCTATAGGAGGATTATGCCTCCCTAGTGGAAAAATACTGCAGTCCTTCACTGGAGGTGAGGTTTGAGGGTGCTACAATCATGTTGAAGTCTTAGGGGATACCAGTTGGAGTAGTGCCTCCTACCAATATTAAGGCCAATACACTTCCCCCACTCAGTGCTGTTCTGGGCTTACATAAAGTGAGTCTGGAGCGCTTGTTGGATAGGCTTTACACCAGTGACATTATCCAAAGTGTGTGTGTTGATTCGTATGTATCCTCAACCATTGCCTCGAGCAAGGTGCAGTTTTATTTTGAACCCCCTGGTTAGATCTGATTTTTTTTTTCTTTCCCAACGTAACGCAGCAAGGGAAACTTGGTCATTCTCGCAAGAGAGAAGTTGTCGAAGGTCCAATATCAGGTATTATACTGACACTTTCTTCTCTCTTTCCTTTTCTCCCCCCCTTGGTGATCTCTTCAAGCCTACTGTTTCTCCTGCCTCCTCCGCTGACATGGCACCAATCAGTTCTGGATCCTCTACGTGGACTTCTTCAGGCATTCCTTTTTCTTTTGTTTCCATGGCGACTGGCATGGGCCCTTCTTCTAGTGGGAGTCAAGCGACAGTGGCTTCCGTGGTGACCAGTACTTTGCTCGCGGGTCTTGGCTTTAGTGGTGGTGGTTTGCCTTCCTTTCCTAGCACTGTGTGGCCCACGCGCCTTCCTACTACTGTTTCTCCTACTAGTAAGCAGGCAGCCAAACCGGTTGTCTCCACCACTGAACCTTTACCCTCCACAGGCTCAGATAGTGATGCTTCTCCTACCCAAAACAAGGAAGGGACAGAGGAAGGAGAAAAGGATGAAAAGGGTGAGGGAGAAGATGGTGAGCGGGACCAGGATGAGGAAAGTGAGAAAGAGTCTGAGAAGAAGGAGAAAAGTTCTTCAACACGTTCTTCAGAGGTCCAGAACCACACTGAGTCCACCCCAACTGCCGCCTCCACTGATAAAGTAGGAGAGGCCGGCGCCAATGAAACTATAACTGATCCGCAGGAAAACGGAAATACTTCTTTAATAGATCCCCCGGGAACAGAGCCTGCGGCAACGGCAGCAGGCCCGTCACGCACCATTGTGACGTCCACAGAAGACTATTATGTAGATCTAACCACCACAATACACAGGTCAAGGTCAAAAGAGGACAAAGAAGTGGACAACAGATTCTTCACCGTTAACCCAGGTTGGTGACTTGCTCTATGATCTGCAGGCCTCCTGCATTCTCTCTCTCTGAGATGTCCTGTCTGCCATAAATCTATTGACTTTAGGACTTAAAAAAAAAAAAAAAGCATTTTTGGGAAAGAAACTGTAAAAAACTGACTTTGATACTTTTACTGTCTACTTTTCCTTTGCATTTCTCCTTTTTTAACATTTTCCTTGTCCGCTCATTAATTTAATCTGTTGAGATGTGAGTTTCTATTGTTTCCACTGTCGATAACATCCCAGCCCTGTGTGATATTTTCTTACAAGGTTTTTTCTTCTAAACTAACCCAGAAGGATTGAGAACTGTCAAAACTATGTGATGAGCGGGGGGTGGGTGGATTATTTTGTAATTTCATAAAAATATAAAGGTTTAACTGTGGGTGAGGGGGAGCATTTTGGACAAAAGTGTATCTATTCATGCCATAGATGTGAACGTGACTAGAGTGACCACTGTCATTCTTTTTGGTGTTGAATTCATTGTTTAACCCCCTTACTCTCCCCTCCTCCGTGGTGAATCCCAATGGGGGGTTCTGACAATGAGCAGGGGGGGGGGGAAAGTGTTATGGATTATAAATGTATATTTAATTTTCAGGTTGAAAAAGAGTGATATACCACCTATGTAGGTGCAAGGTCCACAAAGCTTTTTGTTTCTGGAAATCTATGTTTTTGCTTCTTTTAATGAAAAAATGTATAAAAAATGTATAAATAAAATATTGCTAACCAGCAAATGTAGGAAATGAACTCTTATTTACCCTCAATCCTTCCTGAGGGGGATGCTTTAGCCACAAATATTGTCTTCCTTATTCCCTTCTTTATAATGTACTTCCTATTGAGAGCACAGGCAGCACAGAGACAAGGGAGAAACTTGGGTGCAAAGGGCAGACCAAAACCTTCTCACATCCCTCACACTTTGTATTCCAAGCTTCATGGTAAAAAGAGTTTGTTTCTTGTTAGATATCCACTAATATGAGGTAACCCATAGCAACCAGTCGGCAGTTATTATTCTGCTCCCATTAGAATAATTAAAGCAAACCTCTGATTGGCCGTTAAAGGCTACGTAGTGCTGCTTACAGATCTTGGAAACACCATTCTCCTAAATGTTTTGTTTGAAATGTCTCTTCATCATCTAAATGGACAGTAAACCTTATTTATGTTGCCAGCTTTATGTTTATTATTCAGTAAAGGTAAAGTAAATCATGTAGGCTTGGGATTGTTTTCCCAGGGAGGATTCCTACACCATTTATAGATGCCAATAATTTAGCATCCCCCAAGTGGCCGCATTATCATGCAGAAAATCCCCCCGGTTCTATCTTGAGTTGACCAATGTAGAATTTAAAGGAGAACTAAACCCTAAAAATGAATGTGGCTAAAAACGCCATATTTTATATAGTGAACTTATTGCACAAGGCTAAAGTTTCAGCTTGTCAATAGCAGCAATGATCCAGGACTTCAAACTTGTCACAGGGGGTCACCATCTTGGAAAGTGTCTGTGACACTCACATGCTCAGTGGGCTCTGATTGGCTGTTGAGAAGCTAAGCTTAGGGCTCGTCACTAATTATCCAGCAGAAAATGAGCTTCCCCTGTAATATAAGCTGATGCTACAGGTTTGCTGATTATTAAATTCTGATGCTAATTGCACTGGTTTCTGTGCTGCCATGTAGTAATTATCTGTATTAATTACTAATCAGCCTTATATTGTGACATTTCTATTCTATGTGTACTGTATATTGTGAGTGGGTCCCTAAGCTCAGTAAGTGACAGCAGCACAGAGCATGTGCAGTGAATCAGCAGAAAAGAAGATGGGGAGCTACTGGGGCATCTTTGGAGACACAGATCTTTACTGCTAAAGGGCTGTGGTTGCCTTGGGCTGGTACAGAAGCACGAAACATCATGTACAACATTTCTAGCTACTTCTTTATTTAAGCTTTAGTTAAGAGCATCACTATAAAGGGCACAGACTGGTTAATAGATACACGTGTAATAATGTTCTTTGGATCAAATCCATTTGGAAGTAAGTTTGCTTTGTGGCCTGTAGAGGGCAGGGTAGAGCTAGACTGCTGTTGGCAAACCTATCATTGAAACTTGAGATAAATCTGATTTAGCCAAACCTCCTGTCTTAAAAAGATACTTGGGACTTGAAGCTCATTGGATGACCAGGATGTACAGTTTGCATTCTTTACAGCTATTGTCCTACTATAACTCCCAGCCTCCCCAGCTCTCTGCAGAGGCTGAGAATTGCAACAGCTGGCAATGTCAAAAAGGGATGGTTCACCTTTAAGTTAACTTTTATTAATATGTTATAGAATGGCTAATTCTAAGCAACTTTTTGATTGGCCTTCGTTATTTTTTTTTTACAGTTTTTTTTTTTTGTTATTATTAATTATTTGCCGCCTTCTTCTGACTCTTTCCAGCTTTCAAAAGGGGGTCACTGACCCATCTAAAAAAACAAACAAAAAACAAGGCTATATATTTATTGCTACTTTATATTACTCCTCTCCTAAGCCCTTTAGGAGAGGAGTAATAGGAGACGCTCTCCTATTCGTATTCCAGTCACTTATTCAAAGCAATGTTGCTAGGGGAAATTGGATCCTAGCAACCAGATGGCTGAAACTGCAAACTGGAGAGCTGCTGATACAAAGCAAAACTTTAAAAAAAATTCAAAAAACCACAAATAATAAAAAATGAAATCCAATTGGAAATTGTCTCAGAATATCACTCTCTATATAACTCAAAGATGAACAACCCTTTAAGGTTAGAAAGCCCTGAGTTAATTGCCTCCTATTGGAATAAAGGGGAACTGAGACAAAAACAATGCTTTTCCTTTTGCTTTTCACTTAAGGTGGTTGTAAGGATTTAAAGGAAGATTCATTTTTTAACCCTCGAAAAGCCTCTTTAGGTAATTCCCATTGACTTTAAATAGGGGGGTGGTGGTGGTATGTCTTGCATTTGTCCTTTCCCACAGAACAACAAACGATCTGCCATTGTTGGGGGTGTTAGCACTGGTGTGTTTGCTTCTTCTTTACTGGCTGCTGTGCCACTTGCCTTAATGTAAATGTTTTGTGGTGCAGGTGGTTTAGTTCCCCTTTAATTATTTACTGCTGTATCTGCGATTCCAGCCACCTAATGTTCTAAAGGATTTCAAGTATTGGTATTAATTGATCATGTGTTTTTATAGGTCTTAACGTGAGTCTTTATTTTAACTGTAATTTCCTTATTTAATGTTTGTTCCCTTTCTCTATTCCACCATAAAATGGACTTTTAGTATGCTGTGGGCAGTGGGATTCTAAAAAGAGCAATGTGGCCTCCCAGACAGAACAGTAGGAAGGTGCTTTTTTATGAAGCAAGTTTATATTTTGTTGTGTTGGAGGGTGTATGTCCCCCTTTAATTGCTCAGAAGAGCACACGTTTATGTTATGCTGTGTTGGATGGTGTATGTCCCCTTTAATTGCTCAGAAGAGCACACGTTTATATTATGTTGTGTTTGAGGGTGTATGTCCCCTTTAATTGCTCAGAAGAGTACAAGTTTATATTATGTAGTGTTGGAAGGTGTATGTCCCCTTTAATTGCTCAGAAGAGCACACGTTTATATTATGTAGTGTTGGAAGGTGTATGTCCCCTTTAATTGCTCAGAAGAGCACACGTTTATATTATTTTGTGTTGGAGAGTGTATGTCCCCTTTAATTGCTCAGAAGAGCACACGTTTATATTATGTTGTGTTGGAAGGTTTATGTCCCCTTTAATTGCTCAGAAGAGCACACGTTTATATTATGTTGTGTTGGAGGGTGTATGTCCCCTTTAATTGCTCAGAAGAGCACATTTTTACATGACATTGTGTTGGTGGAGATAATTTGTTCCCTTTATTGGGTCCCACAGCCACACTCCCTACACAATCACGAGCTGAATCTGTTGTGAATTATCAAATCTACCCACAATGCTCCTAGAACCAGTGCTCTGCGGTGCCCCATTATTATCAGGGGCTGGAGCCATCACACTGTTAGGACCCACCTAAACACAGTTCTGAGTTCTGAAACAATCCGGTGTCTGGTTTAATATCCATTTTTCTAACCAACACGGCATAAAACTGCAGCAAAAGGTGTGACGCTATTATATTGGACTAAATAGTTGTAAATATTCACTTTAATTCGTTGTGTTGTTTCTTAATAAAAAGTCCTCTTTTTTTCATGCAAAATGTGAACTTTCCCTTTATTTGTTTGAATTATTAGTATGGGAAACACAATGTAGATTATAAATTTTCCGTGCCACAGTGACCCTGGCATTAAAGGAGAAGGAAAGCTCCAAGACAGTTTATTGCCAACAGATTAGCCACAATAGTGCAAGCTAGAATGCTATATTTATTCTGCAGAATGATTTACGCTCTAGACACTCTCTCTGTTTGTTTAGGATAGCAGCTGCCATATAAGCTTGGTGTGACATCACTTCCTGTTTAAGTCTCTTCCTGCTCACTTACAGCTCTGAGCTCAGATTACAGCAGGGATGGGAGGAGGGAGGGGGAAGAAGCAAACTGAGCATGCTCAAACCCAAGCCCTGTAGGTTTATGTTGAAAACAGGAAGTCTGATACAGAAGCCCATGAGTACACAATAGAAGGAAAGAAATACTGTGTTTCTTTTGACAGAGGACTCAGAGCAGCATTACTTTGAGGGTTTACTGGTGTATTTATATAGACCTTCCTGATAAAGCTTACTTAGTTTTAGCCTTTCCTTCTCCTTTAACACACAGTGACTCCCAGCGTTACAAAGTGCAGCGTCTCTCAGCATTGGACTGTGCGGTAATTCCCAAGTGTTACACAGGACAGTGACTCCCAGCGTTAGTCTGTGCGGTGACTCCCAGCGTTAGTCTGTACGGTGACTCCCAGCGTTAGTCTGTACGGTGACTCCCAGCGTTAGTCTGTGCGGTGATACCCAGCGTTAGTCTGTGCGGTGACTCCCAGCGTTAGTCTGTACGGTGACTCCCAGCGTTCGTCTGTACGGTGACTCCCAGCGTTAGTCACAGTAACTCCCAAGTGTTAGTCTGTACGGTGACTCCCAGTATTATAGTCTATACGGTGACTCCCAGCGTTAGTCTGCGCTGTTACTCCCAGCATTAGTCTGTACAGTGACTCCCAGCGTTAGTCTGCGCGGTGACTCCCAGCGTTAGTCTGTACAGTGACTCCCAGCGTTAGTCTGTACGGTGACTCCCAGCATTAGTCTGTACGGTGACTCCCAGCGTTAGTCTGTGCGGTGACTCCCAGCGTTAGTCTGTACGGTGACTCCCAGCGTTAGTCTGTACGGTGACTCCCAGCGTTAGTCTGTACGGTGACTCCCAGCGTTAGTCTGTGCGGTGATACCCAGCGTTAGTCTGTGCGGTGACTCCCAGCGTTAGTCTGTACGGTGACTCCCAGCGTTAGTCTGTACGGTGACTCCCAGCGTTAGTCTGTGCGGTGACTCCCAGCGTTAGTCTGTACGGTGACTCCCAGCGTTAGTCTGTACGGTGACTCCCAGCGTTAGTCTGTGCTGTGACTCCCAGCGTTAGTCTGTACGGTGACTCCCAGCGTTCGTCTGTACGGTGACTCCCAGCGTTAGTCACAGTAACTCCCAAGTGTTAGTCTGTACGGTGACTCCCAGTATTATAGTCTATACGGTGACTCCCAGCGTTAGTCTGCGCTGTTACTCCCAGCATTAGTCTGTACAGTGACTCCCAGCGTTAGTCTGCGCGGTGACTCCCAGCGTTAGTCTGTACGGTGACTCCCAGCGTTAGTCTGCGCTGTTACTCCCAGCATTAGTCTGTACAGTGACTCCCAGCGTTAGTCTGCGCGGTGACTCCCAGCATTAGTCTGTACAGTGACTCCCAGCGTTAGTCTGTACGGTGACTCCCAGCGTTAGTCTGTACAGTGACTCCCAGCGTTAGTCTGTACGGTGACTCCCAGCATTAGTCTGTACTGTGACTCCCAGCGTTAGTCTGTACGGTGACTCCCAGCGTTAGTCTGTGCGGTGACTCCCAGCGTTAGTCTGTACGGTGACTCCCAGCGTTAGTCTGTGCTGTGACTCCCAGCGTTAGCCTGTGCGGTGACTCCCAGCGTTAGTCTGTACGGTGACTCCCAGCGTTAGTCTGTACGGTGACTCCCAGCGTTAGTCTCTACAGTGACTCCCAGCGTTAGTCTGTTAGCGTTAGTCTGTACAGTGACTCCCAGCGTTAGTCTGCGCGGTGACTCCCAGCATTAGTCACAGTAACTCCCAAGTGTTAGTCTGTACGGTGACTCCCAGTATTATAGTCTATACGGTGACTCCCAGCGTTAGTCTGCGCTGTTACTCCCAGCATTAGTCTGTACAGTGACTCCCAGCATTAGTCTATACGGTGACTCCCAGCATTAGTCACAGTAACTCCCAGCGTTAGTCTGTACGGTGACTCCCAGCATTAGTCTGTACAATGAGACACCATCCTAAAATAAAAAAGTATAGTGACCCCCTACCTCCAGGGAGCAGGAGAACATACAAACTTCATGGAATTAATATTCTGAGCTGCAAGGAATCAATGTTAAATACACGGAGCAGTCCAAGAGGTTGTGTTTGACGGTGGAGAAATTTGTTAATTTTTTCCTCTAATCCTTTTACAAACACTTAACCGGTTCGGCAGTTCTACATGCTGATGTGAAGAGCACAAATCAGGAATATAAAATGCATCATCTAAGTTTCATGTTTTTGTCTTTTTTATAAACAAGTGACTTAATTATTGGCTCATTCAACATCG